>NW_010209192.1:199888-219810 GCF_000695765.1 Mesitornis unicolor
TCGGCATTCAAAAACCTGAACTTTTATAATTTTTCTAGCAGTACTACATTTTCTTCTTCCCTGGTCTACTCATACTAACAGTGATTTTGTCTGTCACTCAGACTCACTGCACTGGAGTGATTTTTATCCAGTCCTTCGTCCTCCTCAGCCTCTTTAAGGCTCAGTTGGTTCTTTTTTGCAACATACACTGGAAAAATCTTTCTTTTAGATACCCACAGGTAAAAATGGAAGTGTCTCATACTTAAATTTCTTATAAGTCATAATGACAATGTACATAGAGGTATTACCTGAAAAAAAACCCACGTTTTACATGTTTTCTAACTTATGTATGAAATTCTGTATATGATTAAATCTCTAATATTTTTTTTAAAGGAAATAATTAGTAACATGCATGTTTATTGAATCAGTATCGTATTTAGAGTAGTTCTTGTTAAATCTTCATGGTTGTGCCTTACTCAAATGCATCTTTTCATCAAATATGCCATTTCATTTGATCTGCCTCCCAGCCTGTGCATTAACTGTGACAAAAGCTTTTCCTTAGGTGCAAAAGATTCTCCTTTTTCCTTTATTTTCTTTTTTTTTTAATGCCTGAGTGCTTTATCAGTTACATATCACCTCCTGTAATGTATTTAAGTATCATATGTTGGTACAAAAAAAAAAAAATCTTAATGGATTAGTGGACTGTAGAAAAATAAAATTGCAGAGTTTCTTTTAGCATATTACAAGCTTGACAAGATGTACTTTGACTTGATGATCTTTAGCAAGTAGATTTTTAGTTTTTCAAAATAAGTGAATATTTCTAATCCAGCAAAACCTGCTGTCTAGTGTGATTTAATATAATTTTTGAATGTTGCATGTACTGAAGCACACAGTAATTCCCTCTCCAGTTCTAATAGCTATAAAGAACTGTAACTCACCTCCTGTCACAGAAGCCTGGATACTGTGCAAAATATATTACTTGATACTTATTCTAGAATTACACATCCAACTGAGTCTACACATTCTACATTCATTGCACATTCTGCATTCATAACAACTGTAACATAGAGTTTTCTGGTTTTGTACAGCTAAAATAAAGTACTTTGTGTCTCTATGACAGCTGTCCTTCTTTGACCCTTACACTCTTGCAGTATCTACATGCTTTAAAATTTGTTACTTTTTTCACAGTATTGCTTAGATATTATCACTCTTCCTATAGCCTTCTTTAGTCTTCTTGATCTGCAACACATTGTAAACAGACCAACTATTTCCCATTAAAGGAACCTATCATTTGCTGTACAGGATCAACATGTTAACACCTTTGCTGTGTCAGTGAAGTCAACCTTTATAGCTCTTTCATTAGCTTTTTTAGAGATCTTTATTTATTTTCATCTGTTGTTCATTGGAATGTCTATACATGTCCACTGGGACAGTTTGTTATAATGTATAAAAAAAAGTTTGTTAAGAGACACATTAAAGCCTTGGCAACAGAAAGTAAGTGGAATTAATAAGACTATTACTAACCTAGATTGTTACATGCTAAACAGTGATATCACATTGTTTACTCCTGTAAACATTCTTGCCCTGCTTCATCTATTTCTCTCTTATTCTGCTCTTGCAAAGGCCATAATTTTGCTGTGTATGGGTAGAACAGCACAAAAATGTGTACTTACATTATTGCTACTTCCCATTCCTTTTACTAACAATAATTGTAACAGCAATAGTAAAAGCATGCAGCGATGTCATAAGCCTTGTTGTTTAGTATGATTCAAAGTACAAAATAAGATATGATTCCCCTTGATGCCTTTCAAGTCTTAGTACCACTGCAGTTTAGTAGGAGAAAACTAAGCAATTAAGTTGGTAGGAAAACAAAATAACTATTCTTTAGAAAAATGTCATTACCTCAACATTTGTCTCATCTTGAAACATGAATGATTCACATTCAGTGTTAAAATATTATAATACAGTAAAAAATATGGTAGATAGAATATTAGATGTTTCCTATTGCATAAAATAATGTGGAACAATACTATTAAGTGATGCATTTCTCCTTTCTTAAAATGAAACATTTGCCATTTCAAATTTGGATGATAAAATAATTTACTCTGCTGATTTTCTTCCCTGAATGTATTCAAAATGACTTGCTCCTGCAAAATATAACTTCTAATAAAATCTTTAATTAGACATGTGGATTGTTGTGTAGCTGTTTTGTAATTAATAATAATAAAAATAAAAAATATTATTTAATATAGTATCAACTTAGATAAATCAATCAATTCTGAGAAAATTTCTGTTTTCTTGAGATGAACATGTAAAAATTTACCTGTCTCAGGTACAAACTTTTAGATACAGTTTTACAGAATGGTTAGTACTTCAGTTAAATACAATATTGACTCTGTGCAGTGGTCATAGGGTCACAGTCCGAAGTATCTTATCTGCTGCAAAATTAGTTTTCATATTACGAAGTTGAAATTGTTGAAATCACCATCTTGAAACAGCAATTGTTAACTCTAAAGAAATGTGCTCTGAAACAAACTAGATTCTCTTTCATCTAATCACTGTACACACTCTGATTTCTTTCATAAAAATCATTACATATCAAGTAGTTCAGCAAGTCCATAAAGGAAAAAGACTACACTTGCATGAACACAAATATACATATGTATACATATGTAAACATATACATTCATACACACAGATATATACATATATTCTTTTAATATTTTAAAGCTATCATACAATGAAGTTAAATTAAATTTACCAGCCACTTCTGTTTATTATACTGTAGCTATCTTAGATTCTTTTCTTGTCTTTATCTAGGTACTGGGAGTTTAGCTGGGACATTCTTGTTTTATTCTTTCTTATTAAGTTGTGCAGTAAAGTGTGATCTCAAAGAAGAAGGAAAAAAAACAAAAGCCAGCCTATCAAGCTTGACTATTGAAAAAGAGAGAGAGAAAAGAGGTTGCATTAGCCAGAGATAGCAGTTTACTTTCAAGGTAAATTGCATGCATTCAGAGCTGAAAGTATTCCCATGAGACTGTCACCTTTACAAACAGTGCAGTTCAGGCTCGTAGAATTAATGACATTCTATGTAGTCACATGCCAAAAATATATCACACCTAATTAATTCAGTGCTTTGTAGATACACTAATTTGGAAATGCTTATGACAACAGCCCCTGGCCAGGATATTCTGAAACACGTTTTTGTGAATATGGCTTGCAGAAATTGTCCCAAAAGCTAGGCTGCAAAATGATGTATGAGGAAATATAATTTCTACAGGTGACCGTGAGCATTTGTATTTTGCTTTTGAACACTTCTTCTCCTCTATCAAAAGAGTATTAGATGTATTAGACTCTTTTCAGTGGTGCCCTGTGACAGGAAAAGGGGCAACGGGCACAAACTAAGATACAGGGAGTTCAAGTTCAACATGAGAAAATACTACTTTACACTGAGGGTGACAGAGCACTGGAACTGTGTAGTGGTTTAAGGCTGGGACAGCCGCTAAATCGTGGACAGACGCTCTCTATTAACTCCTCTGCCCTCCCCAGAAGGGAAGAGAAAAGAGAATAAGGGAGAGAGACTTCACGGGTTGGAAAATAAAACTAACAGGTTTAATAAAGCAATAATACTAATACTACAGGATAATATTGTAAATAGGAAAATACTGAAATATACACAAATATGTACAAATATATACAAAACCAATATAAAATCCTTCCCCCACCCTCTCCCCAATGACGAATACGTCACCAGAGGCTCTGCGGAGCCAGGCACTGGAAAAGTCCCAGACCAAACTCAGCAGCAGGTGGGAGCAGGATGCAGAACAGACAAATCAGGATCAGCGGCAGATGAACTATCAGGATTCTGCTCAGGCCTCGGCCTCTGCAGGATAGAGACAGACAGAAGGGTCCAAGATGGAAGAGCTCCAAGATGGAAGAAGGGAGAAAAGGATTGAGACCCTCGTGATCCCTCGGTTTTTGTACCGAGTATGACGTATGTGGGATGGAATACCTAGTTGGTCAGTTTTGGGTCCGCTACCCCCCCAGAGGTGCAGACACAGCACCCATGATGAGACAACTGACCTTGACCATATCTTCTAGCAGCACCGTTTGGGAAAAACATGCTTCTAGTTTTCAGCAAGTTCAGCCACTTAAAAGGGAATGAGCTGAAACGTAAAATCACTAAATATAAAAAATTAGTTCTATTTAGCTCAAACCAGGACAAACAGGCTGCCAAAAGAGGGTGCGGAGTCTCCTTCTCTGGAGATACTCAAAACCCACCTGGACACTATGCTGTGCAACCTGCTCTAGGTGAACCTGCTTTGGCAAGGAGGTTGGACCAGATGATCTCCAGAGGTCCCTTCCCATCCTTATCATTCTGTGATTCTGTGATTATTCCTATTTTGTACATTTCACAGCTACTTTATTCTGTTTTACATGGTTAAAGAGCACAGGAACTTGATGGAAATAAAAACTGTACCAAAACTTAATGCTTCTGAAGGTATCGTTTCATACATGCTTCTTGTATACTTTTTCATACTACCTTGAAATGCATCCTTCCTTCCTTTCATGCTATTCTTCTTTTACTTTTTCACTTAGTTTTTACCACATCATTTCTCTGACATAGTTTATCATTCAACACCAAAGATTTATTTTTTTTCTAGTAGAATGGAGGACCAGAAAGGGAGCAGTGTGCAATTGACAGTGAATAGCTAAGGAGAAGCATTTGTCATACTGGTAGAAAGGGAGGAGGAATTGTGTCATGAGAAAATATTAGCCTTGACTTTGTGTAGTTCAATGAACAGAGGAGACAATGTTCCAAACAATTTTCAATTTCAAATATTTATTAAAAATAGGCTTACTTTAAAAAATGCAGACTGTGAGCAAGAGTTTAGCTCTGTGTGTGCTGCCTGATTCAAGAAAGCACACACCAGCAGAATTTTGACACACATTAGACAATCACTAGCAAAGCAAGACCTTGAATGTTTTGTACAGACTGAGCTGCTACATGAAAGGAGACCTTTGCAGGTTACAGAATGCATGACAAGCATAGGAAAGAAGATGTGAAATAAAAAGAATTTCAATGGCACATATTTTAATTTCTTGTTAATTCATATCAATTAACACCACTGCTTGTTAAGAATGCAAATGACTATAATTTGCTCATAAAGTAATATATTCCTTTGTGTGAGAAGTAGGTACCTCTGACTGCTTTGCATTCTATTATATTTCCACTCTAACTTACAGACAAAATTTCATTTTGTCACCATTTCATTTGATGCCATGCCTCCTTTGCCTTTTGCTCTTGAAATTAGTCACTTGAAATCCTCCTTGGAATTACATCTCTTGCTCTGCTGCATACTGTGCAAGTACAGCTGTCTTGCCAAGAAAATAATAGTAGTCAAGGGCAATTTCAGAATGATAGGGGTCTAGCCAATTAGAATAAATTGAAAAAAATCCAAACCTTAAAACCTCAAAAAGTCATTTATAGCAAGTTTAAAGAGATGTTTATACAAGCAGTACAGGTTGGAACATTGATAACAAATATCACATCTGATTTTTTTTCTTTTTATTCAGAGGACAAAATCTTCCATTGCTATTAATGAAGTAGATTTTAGAATTTATCTGAACTCCTTTATTCATATTTCTAATCCTTTCTGAGAGCACAGAAAGAATGGAAGGGAGCTGATAGGATTATAATGTAATTGCTTTGCTTTACGGTTCAAAAGGCATCCTCCATTACACAAAGGCAAGTATAGAGCTAAAAATGGCTTCCAATAAACACTGAGATCTGACCAGTGCATTAGAGGTATGCTAAGTTAGCAGTAACTACATGATAAATACAAATTATCTTTCTTTAAAAAATAACATGGTAAAAATTACATTATTTTAAAAGAAGATCTCAATAAATATTGTTTGCAGTGAGGTGGGACATATACATATAAATTGTGCTGCTATTTAAAGACAATAAAAGTCTCATTTCCTTCTCTTTATGTCTAAATATGACAAAATTCATCCCTCACTGAAGATCCTGTAGAAGTTAAGTATCATTTATTCAAAAAACTGCTTATTTATAAGCAAATTTATGAGATAACATATTTCTACAACTGAAACTAATATTTGGACAGCATATTCTGAATTCAGATTAAAAAAATAATGGCACTGATAGATGATTCATACTGTCAATACATAAAGGGTACTTACCCATTTTTATGCTTATAGATCCCTCGGCAATATTTGTGATTGCTAGCTCATTTAAGAGAAATGTCAATTTCAAAGGGGAACATTAATATTATTTGATTTTATGGGGGGTTGGAGGGGTCAGTATTTGAATCCACACTATGGGAAAAGTGTATAATTTTTACTGTGCCTTAGAGTTGTGATCATCGAACCAGGGTGCTTCGCACACCTGGTTCCAGCCATTCAGCCAATTTTCAGTCTACCTCATTGTCTGCTCGTCCAGGCTGTACATGAATGGTTTTTCTATGAAGATCATATGAGAGACAGTGCTGAAAACCTTACTGAAGTCTAGGTAGACAGCATCCACTGCTGTCTCCTCATCTATAATGCCTCTCATTTCATTGTAAGCTATAAAGTTGATCAAGCATGACTTCCCCTTTGTGAGTCTATGCTGGTTATACACTAGTAGTGCTCATCGTAGACTTATGGTATGATTGAAAAATCAAGGTTGGAAGACATCTCTGGAGATTATCCAGTCTGATGTCTAGTTCAAAGCCAGATCATCTTCAAAGTTGGTTCAGGAAGAGTTGGCTGATGGCCTTGCTCAACTGTCTATAGAAAATATTCAAGGATGGAGTTATTACAAGCCGTCATGGGAAATACTCTAATGTTTAGCCATTCTTATTGTGAAGAACTGGACTTACCTTTATTACAACTTGTGACTATATTCTTGTGTCCTCTTATGTGCACCTCTGTGGCAAGTCTAGCCTTTTCTGTACTATAACCCTCTAAAAGCCTCTCAGTGATGAAAGGCCGTGATTAGATTTTCCTTGATCCTTCTTACATCCGGACTTATCTAGTTCCCTCAGTCTCTCCTCACATAAAATGTGTTCCAGCTCCCTAACCATCTTACATATTGGAGGGCCCACACCTGGAGTTAGTGCTCTAAGTGAGGTGTCATGAGTACCAGTCCGTACTGTTGCAAGTTATTCTGTCTTGCCTGCAGGACTTGGAATTTTTCTTCACTTAGTCAAGAAAAATGGAGGAAAATTAAAAAAAAATTGAAACAATGAGAAAGTATACTGAAAAATAGGGAAAACTTTAAAACAAGTAAAAGAGAAAATGAAGATATAAACAACTGAATAGATGAGTTAATAAGAACAGAGAATAAAAATTAAAAACACCTAACGTGATTTCAGGAAAGAAAAATAAATACTTGACTGTACACTGTGTAGAGTCTAGACTGTCTAGACTGTATTTCCTGTTCCTGAAAGGAAAAATTTCTCCTTTATGCTTTTTTTTCCCTTAGTTTTTCTAGATAACAGAAACAATCAAAAATGAACATGAATGTTTGGAGGAAAATTACTATGTTAAGAGTACATTATGGTTAAACAGTCTAGCATTTGTAGAAAGCATGCTTATGAATCTGCCAGCCTTTAAGCTGCAATCCACTTTGAATTTACATTACCTTGAAGCATTTCTCAGACAATAAAATACTAAAGAAATATAAAACTTTGAAGAGTGGGTTATAATCAAGAATATACCCATGTAAAATTATGCAACGTTGTGTTTCCTTCTATCTCGTAAGGTCTATAACGGTTACTTATTTGAAAGAACATTGCAACCATATTTAAATAACAGTCTAGTTTCAAGGATTGAACAGTCCTGAAAACTTACTGGAAAAAACAAAAATTGTCCAAGATTACAACTAAATTACTTGAGTCTCAGCACCTGAACTGAAGCTTTGAAAGTTCACACAGCATATACATACACACAGCATATACATACACACAGCATATACATACACATACCGTTACAGAAGTTAACAATCGGACTAATATAAGAGTTACTCAATTTAATTTGTCTATCTAATTTGCTTTAATATAGATCCCAACTCCTTAATTTTTCAATCAGGGAAAAAAAAACAACACAGAGAAATTGAAATAAGCTGAGCAAATAAATCACCATGTTCTTGGTAGTCTCAGCTTGCTTGCTTGCTTTCTTTTCATTTTATCCTTGTGGTGGCTTGACATTGACTGGCTGCCAGATACCCACCCAGATGCTCTCTCTCTCACTCTGAATTCTCAACAGTACAGTGGGAGAAAACAAGTTGAAAAAGCTTGTGGGTTTAGATAAAGAGAGGGAGATTAGCTCCCACATAGGCAAAACAGGTTTAATGTGGGGAAAATTTCATTTATTGCCAATTAAAAGTGTAGGATAGTAAAAACAAAGACATAAGTTAAACAACACGTTACCCCAACCCCTTCTCCAGGCTCAACCTCTCTCCTCCATTCCCAACCCCTCTACATCCTCCCCCATGGACAATACAGGGTGGATGGGAAATGGGGGTTTGAGGCCAGTCCATACAGTTCCTTTCTGCTGCTCTTTCTTTCTCACATATTTCCATTGCTCCAACATTGATCTTCCCCACAGGTTGCAGTCCTTCAGGAAACATCTGCCTGCTCCGACTCAGTGTGCTCCATGGGCTGCAGTGTGGATATCTGCTCTACTGTGATTCTCTGCAGGGACTGCAGAGGAATGTCTGCTCCAGCATCTGGTGCACCACTTCTTCCTCTTCCTTCTTCTCCAAATTTGGTGTACACAGGGCTCTTTCTTGTGCTGTTTCCACACAACCACCAACTGCCATGTAGTGTTTTGCCCTTTCTTAAATGTATTTTCCCTGAATGTGCCACCATGTTGGCTGAGAGGCTGAGATGTGACCTAGTGGGTCTGTTGGAGCCAGCTGGAACCAGCTGTCCAGCACAGGAGTGCCCCTGCAGTCCACCACTACCAACATCTAGGCACCTGCTTCCAATAAAATCAACATACTAAATGAATAAAAAGCTTATTAAAATCTAAGACTAGACAAAGAAATAAAATATGTTACTGGTACTGTAATGGCAAAGCAGGACAAAATTTGGATTGCAGCAAAACTGGATCCCACTGACCTCCATAGATGAATTTCTTCTCTGCTTTTTGCAATTCTGTTAAAATAGATCTAATGCAATGATATCTCCAGTAAAATTACCTTGTTAGAGGCTAATTAATCAACAAAGGGAAAGGATAAAATTAATTGCCTTTATCAATATCTATTTAAAAGTAAGAACCTTAAAAAGAAAATTAATTGCACAGACTTCTTGTGTAGTTTATGGAAAAAAGAACAGAAAGAAGCAATTCAGAGAGATAGAATGACTCATTCCTTAAAGCTGACCCTTCTTGTGTTCAACACAAGTAAGACCTTGATTAGCAAAGAGTCTTACTAGCTTACTTACTGCTTGACTATCCTAAATATCTATTCTGGTGACTGCTATTAATTTAGATTAATCAAGACACAAAGTTTCAATTTCAACAACAGTGAATCTGAGTATTCATATTCTAATATACTTTATGACTATTACCATGCCAAGATATGCTGTTCATCCCATTCTTTCTTTTTTTTTTCTTGTCTCTTTTAGTTGTTTCATTAATTTTTGTTCAGCTGTAACATATTTGATAAGGACTATCTTTTTCATAATTAATTACACTGTTCTTACATGTTAGTCCTTGATCAAGGATGCGGAGTCTCCCCAAGAAACAAATAATAAATTTTACTAAATCTCCATACGTAAAGTCTGACAAATATAAGTGGCAGGTATTCTTTTCCAGTTTTTCATCATCAAGTAAACAGCTATTTCAGTTAGTGCCCTGTATTTTTTTTAGACTGAATGTTAATGTTTTAAGTATGTATGTATTATTTTCTCACTATCATGACAAAACCATTACATTGTGAGTAGAATAAAACACAGTTAAAGAAAATTTTTTTCTCCTGTCCAGCACAAAAGCATGATTGTAGGAAGTCAAATGTCAGTCTTTCAAGATCTTTAAAGATTTTATTTAGTGAAGAATGGCATACTTGACTTGCTTGTGACTTTAAGTCTTGTGAATTTAGATCTTTTCTTATAGTAATGTAACTGCTTACAAAAATTGTTCTGGGGAAATCCCTTGTAACTGAATGACATTCACACTCTCCTTTCATAACTTGTCTTTGCACCAAATTATTTTCTGGTTGAATCTTTTTAGGTTTTATTTTCATTCTATGTTTTATTGCAAGATACTGTTAGGCACAATTTAAGCTTGAGATCATATAGAACAATATGTATATATTACTGCTAAGAAGTCAGTCTACAAATTTGATTGATAGAATGTTTTTTTGAGTGCTGAACAATTCCTTTTTCATTACTTTGTGTACTGCAAACTGAGTTTAATAACTGATGCACTGTACAGTACACAGATCCAGCACAGTTCCTTCAGTTGAAAGTTTTTGCAGAAGCTGCCTTAACATGCATTCAATAACAACCTTATATTATCTAACTATATATTTAACTATGTATCTATGCTACATAGATTTAGTGTGTATACATTTCTAACATGATTCAGTTCATTGTTTTTTTCTTCATTCTGCTTTGAAAGTGCTGAATGTTTTGCATAGGAAGTAACATAAATAAATACTGTGCCATTTTAGTCATTCTTTGCCTGTATTAGTGAGAAAAATAAGGCAATTTGATATAATCTGCCCAGAGATCTTTCAGTGATTAAGGCAGAAAAGCATTTATAAAGAAACTAAATGAGATTTTTTAAGTGAACAAAGTAGTTTTTCATAATAGCATAAGAATTAAGATTTCACTGCACGATCCTGCTACACAGATGCCAAGAAATTGTATGGATTATTAAAACACAAATGAACTTCTAAGAAGCTATAATGATCTACACAGTACAAAAGTGTTTAAATGGAAATAGAAAATTAAATTTAAAAGCATTACCTCATGAACATCAAAGCTATGGATGTAACTAAGTTAAATTTAATTTTAGAATTTTTTTATCTCTGAAATAACCTACCAAGTATATTGGTTCTCAAAATCTGTGATGTGGGGAAATGCTTTTTACAGAGGGTAAATAAGGACTTTACATGGTCTTTTCCACCCCACCTGGAGAGGTATTGTAAGCCCTGGTTGTTAACAAGGATAGACAGTTTGTTCCTAGTAGCTTCCTCTTTTGTAAAGGCAGTTAGGAAGTAGATGAGGTGAAGAATGAGTCATTCCCTGCTACAGAAGGGTAATAACCTGTTATTAATAAAGGTCGGCAGAAAATGACACTTCTTGTTAATGCCAGGGTTGCTCTATTCTGTACTGTATAGATGCTTAAATGACCTCATCACTCAGAAACTAAAAATAGGACTCAGCACTTAAAAGCTTTTAAATGAGGATTTTGACATATGAAGTATGTCTACAATGCATTATGAACTAATTATGATTTTCAGTGAAATCAGTTGCCCACACATTGGTGTCTAATGCCATTCAAATTGTCATAGAGCTGGTGACCTGGCCACAGGAGTGGCAGATGTGAGAGAAGATCTACAGGAGGCCTGTCTGATATGACAAATAGAAGCCTAGAGCATCAGAAATAACACTAGACTCCAGTATCAGACAACTAAATACTACGTATAAACAACAGAGACAATGGTGCCTGTCTGGTTCTTCCTAATATTGACATTTGTATTTGGCAGATCTCCGAGTATCTTTGTCTGTAAGGTTGGTCCTTTTGCAATTTAAAACTTAAGATCAATTTGAAATCAAATTGAGATCAGAGGTGTCATGCTTCACGTGGATACCACAGGTACTTTAGTGGTCTCAGAAACAACATCTTTTAGCCCAGTGAATCTGAACCAAAAATCTCATTATATTCCTTCCTGGAAGAAGCTTAAACCACCTCCATTAACACTCTGGTAGCACCAAATAAAAGACTGGACATCTGATGCCAGTATGGGCCCATTTGTGTAATATCAGCACTAGTGGGCAGGGTAAGTTCCGCTGTTTCCAGTCAATGTGAATTTTTACCTCTTCACAACTAGTTACAAGAGAAAGGGAAAAAAGAAAGAAAATGTGATAATGGATGGAAAATATGCCAACAGGCAAACAAAAAAACAAACAGGCAAAACCAATTTAAGTAGAAGAAAGGAATGATGAAAAGGCATATGAATCATTGCCTCCTCTCTTCCAAGTTCATGTATCTTCTAATGACATCACTTTCATCAAAGCCATGTCCCAATTGTTGAAACACATTTGAAGCATCGCTGTTGCTTATGTTTCTCTGATAAAATCTC
Organism: Mesitornis unicolor; assembly: GCF_000695765.1. NCBI lineage: Eukaryota > Metazoa > Chordata > Aves > Mesitornithiformes > Mesitornithidae > Mesitornis > Mesitornis unicolor. The sequence continues at coordinate 212,187 of NW_010209192.1, forward strand.
CAGGCTTCTTATTTTCTTGAATGAGAATTTGGAAATTACATGATTTGGCACAAATGAGGTCAAATGAAGATAGTACAAGCACTGGGCATGAAATACTGGTCTGGAAATAATTTTAACTTAGTAGGAGCTATCAGCAGTGCAACTATCCCCCAGATTGACAAAGGCCTGGATAACCATAAGGAAATATTAACCTTCTGCATACCCAATATGCACATTCATGCATGAACCACAGTTAAAAAATGTGCCAATATGACATTTGCTTTTGGAAGAGAGCGATGGGCTAATAAGCTTACATGTGTTAGGTAAGATGCCAAATCACAAAAAGGATTTCACCTTATTGAAGGTATTAAAATTTATACTATTTTTCTTGATTTTTCCCTATTTCATAATTATAATTCACTTTAATTTTATAAAGCTATTTAATTTAATTTGTTCTAATAAACCCCTCTATAAGTTGAATATAATTTACACTGGTGATGGTATTTGAAACAAAAAAGATGATACTGGGTTGTTGATTTCCAAATCATTCTTACTTTCCCTGTCCATGTATTTTTCTGGTTTATACCTTTAAAATTATTGTCGTGAAAAGAATGATATGATGTCATTAGCAACATAAGATTAACATAGGTTAATGCTGACTACATTGTCTTTATGTAATATTTAGATGCATAACGACCCATTTCTCAAGATGCATTAAATTCAAGCTGCTTTTAGACATTGTTCCAATTAAAATATGTTGTTTGATACTTGTTGTTCATTATTTAACACTTCATTGTTTGAATTTTTTTTTTGTAAAATAAAAAATTATATTACTGTATTTAAAAATTTAACGTACATATTTTTGTCATACCTAACTGATTTCAAAAGCTACTTTTGTTTAGATCAGAATGAAAATGATTACATTTTCTTGTGGGGAAATGTTTTTTTTTAATTACTCTATTTGGAATCATATTAAAGGGACCTTTAAGGGCCAGATAGTCCAACACCCCTTCAATGAGCAGGAACATCTTCAAATAGTTCCGTTTGCTCAGAGCCCCATCCAATCTGACCTTGAATATTTCCAGGGATGGGACCCTACTCCCTCTTGAGCAACCTGCTCCAGTTTTTTGCCACCCTTATCATAATAAATATCTTCCTTATATCTAGTCTGAATCTACCCTCTTTTAGTTTAAAACCATTACCCCTTGTCCTGTCACACCAGACTCTAGTAAAAAGTTTATCCCCGTGTTTTTATAAGCCCTCTTTAAGTACTGAAAGGCCACAATACTATCTCCCTGGAGCATTCTGTGATTCTATAATTTTACAATAATAATTACTTTATTTGGCATCTACTGATTTAGCAATGATGGTTTTTGGCATATGGTCTTTCTGTTGATTGGTTTTGTTGGGGTTTTTTTTGGTCCTAAAATTTCAACAAGTTCTTCTACAAAATGTGCTAAAAAATTCCGTATTTTAAAGATAAATAGGACCTAATTAGTTTATTTGAGACTAAAACCAAGTAAAAACTGGGATACAAAAATGTGAGGAGAAGCAGTGTACAGAGAGAGCATTTTTATGTCACAGAAGACAAAAAAGCCTAAGACATGGCATGTCTTTCAGCTTTGCATGATATTCATAAGAATTTAAGAACAAAGATCAGTTTACTGTCACATATCCTGTAATACCTTGTCACCGATAATGGCTAATACATTTCAGAAATAAAGCACCTGGAACACTTAAAACAAATATGGAATAAAATTCCCTTTGGAAAGTCTTTATTTAGCATATCTCTGCTCTTTAACATGGTTATTAAAAAATCCTGCAAACACATTAGGATACTTGTATCAGAAAGACAGAGATGTAAATAGATATTAATGGACTATCACACTTTTTCATTACAATACAGGAAATTATTCTTTATAAGAGACCACATTCGTGGCACAATTGTATGCTTAGCTTTATAATACAGACACCAAAGCAATTTATTTCTCCATTATTCCAGGCTCCTTTATTATGCAAGGTATAAGTGTGTGAAGACATTTCATTCACTCCTCCTTCCCCTACACATGAAACAAATTAAAAATAAGAGCTTTTAGGTATGGTATGGGAAGGGTGAATCATTTTCACTTTTCACACCTTATTTCCATTAACAATTTACTTTTTGTTTAAGATCATGTACTGTTTCTTTTTTACCTGAAAATACCAGGAGTATAACAAAGCAGATGATGAAATCTGGTATGGCCAAAGTATTTACCAGCCATTAAAGTCTTAGGTGTGTAATACACTAAAAGTATAGAACATGCACTGGATCTAGAAAATCATGCCTTAAAATAACTGTTAGAAAAAGCTTTTGAATTTCATATGAGAACAACTCTGCCAAACATTCTTCCTTCCAGATGATTAATTGCCTCTAGGGTTAGGTATGGTGGGCAAGGTAAACACTTTTATTTTGAGTTTTTAGTTTTCATTAGTTAAATCTACACACTACAAAATATTTTAATATTATTTTTATAATTTTATAGTAACTCAAAACTTATTTGATTTAACTGAAGATCTTTGCAGATTTTGAGCCAGAAGGATTACGCAACACATAGTTATCAAGGTAAACAAGTAAGGGGTGGAATAAAAATCTGCTGCATTCTAAATGTTTTGGTATCAACAGAATGGCTCTGACATGTTCATGTTACATGCAGGGTTTTTTTCAGTTTTACTGTTAATCCAGTCATCAATGAAGGCCTATATATCTGCCAATATTGCTATCTAGCTACATGCCATGGACATTGAAACTGATACATAGAGAGTTTATCTGTCATACATCCTCCTCCCAACAAGAAATACATCACAGTTGAAGTCAGAAAAAAATTTCAGAGACTTCTAACTGGTACTCATTCAAAATGGCAGCATTGTCTTTCTCTTCAAAATAGTTTGGTTATAAGCTTATGAAGGTGAGGCAGCAACTAATAATGGAAACCACTTCCAGGCACATGAAGGACAGGAAAATCGTCTGGAGTAGTCAGCAAAGTTTCTTCAAGTGGAGAGTTACGCTTAACCAACTTGGTAAACTTCTGATTAAGTGATTGGCTTCGTGTATGTATGGAGAGCAGTGAACATTTTCCACATGGGCTTCATTAAGACCTGAGACACTTGATCCAATAAAATCCTCATAGACAAGCCATTGAAGTCTGGGCTAGATGAGGAGACAGTAAGGTGGGTTAAAAACTGGTTGGCCAGGCCCAGAGGCAGACAATGAATGGCACAAAGTCTAGTTGGAGGCCAGTGACTAGCAGTGTATTCCAGGGAACAATACAGAGTTCAGTCCTGATTAACATCCCCATTAATGATCTCGATGATGAGGCAGAGTGCATCTCAGCAAGTTTTCTGTTGATGCAAAACTAGGAGGAGTGAGTGATACAACAGAGAGATCTGCTCCCATTCAGAGGGACCTTGAGAAGCTGGAGAAGTGGGCTGAGAGAAACCTCATGAAGTTCAATGTGGAGAAGTGAAAAGTCCTGCACATGCAGAGGAACAACTCCAGGCACCAATATATGCTAAAAACCACACAGATGAAAAGTAGCTTTGCAGAAAAGGCTCTAGATATGTGGGTGGACACCAAGTTGAACAAGTGCCAGCAAGGTGCCCTTACTGCAAAAAAGGCCAACGTTATACTGGGTTGCATTAGGCAAAGTTTTGCCTGCAGGTTAAGGCAGGTCATTCTTCCCCTCTACTAAGCACTGATGAGGCCACACTTTGGAGTCCTGTGTCCAGTTCTGGGCTCCTCAGAATAAGACTGGCAAGTACATACTAGAAAGTGTCCAACAAAGAGCCAACAAAGATGATAAAGGGACAGAAAAAGATGATAAAGGGATGAGAAAAGGCTGAGAGAGCTGCAACTGTTCAGCCTGGAGAAAAGAAGGCTCAAGAAGGATCTCATCAATGGCTATAAATACCTTAAGGGAGGATCTAAAGAAGACAGAGGCAGCCTCTTTTCAGTGGTGCCCAGTGACAAGACCAGAGGCAATAGGCACAAAGTGGAACACGGAACGTTCCATCTGAACATGAGAAAACACTTTTTCACTGTGAGGATGACACAGTGTCACTGTCAGTGTGACAGGTTGTATTTGGAGGTTGTGGAGTGTCCATCCTTGGAGATATTGAAAAGCTGTCTGGATATGGTCCTGCGCTGTAGGTAGCCTGGACTGAGCAAGAGGATTGGACCAGAAGACTATCCAGAAGTCCTTTCCATCCTCAACCGTTCTGTGATTCTATGATTCTGTGACTGTGACTCTGTGAAGGTGTGATGTATAAGAAGAACTGGATTTTCTCACTTTGACCATTAGCTGAATATTTTTGTGAAATAACCTGAAAAGGGCAGCCAGTAGTTCTGCCTTACAAACCTGTTTGTTTTAGAGATGCTTAGTGTTGACTTTGAACATACTTCTGTTGGACTAAGACTACAGCTTTGCAAGACTGGATTCCTTTGTTTAAGCTCAAACTTACAGTTAAATTAGTTGGAACTTTTTTATCACAATAGGGTTTCTTTCCCAATAAGATTCTGGATATATTGAATGATCATGCATTTGAAAAGGCGAAAAACAAAAAATATTTTTTTAAAGAAGGACAAGAAACATAATCATAATAGGACAACTTCTTTATGACAAAGACACTTTAGGAAACATGAAAAGTTGAAAATTGTAACACTTGTGAAGTTTTAAATTTATTACAAGTAAAAGGAAATCCAGAATGTAATAGCTAGAACTTACATATCCTGAATAACCACAATATGAATTTGGGAAAAAACCCCAAACAAACTACTAGAGACTTTGTGTGTATGCATGTATTGACATGGAAATTAAGAGAAATTGTAATTGCTCTGCTTAATTATCCAGAGATTGTGATACACATATCTTACCAGTTACTGTCATTGACAGTATCATCATAGTTTTTCAAGGCTGGAGACTTTGGGATGGAGATAATCCTGTCTTGATGTCCTTGATCTTTCACTACAGAAAAACTGCATGCAATGGTAAGTGCTTGTTTTATATCTACTTTAAAAAAAATCCTATCGTATTTTTACATAAGAACTTATTATCTAAACACTGATTTTAAGTATCACTTCTTTTATGTTCCTTATCTCTTGGAAGGGAAAAAACATAACAAAACAAAAGAGCACTTGAAGTTTAGTCCTGGAACATAACATTTGTAAGACAACAGAAAGTGATGAATAGACCATTCTATATCCCATTCTCTCTGAATTAGTACCTTAAACCTTATTTTTAAGGCATTTTTAGAAAAAAACCATATATTTCTATATGACATGATTAGTTATCAGGTAAGCTGGCTTGTTTTGAGAAAAGCTTAACATTTTCTGCAAAAACCACTGGTGAAGTATTAGGCGACCTAAATCTCTCAGGCACAGAAAGCTGTTCCCTTAAGGTTGATTATTTGGCTTCCTGCATATGTCATTCTAAAGAACAGCAGATATATCTTCCAGATTCAATTATGGAGAGGCGACACTATCATTTCCCCTTAATAAAACAGTTTATCTTGTATTGAGATGATCAGGAAAGCCAATCCTAATGAACAAAATGTCAAGCTTATGTGGGTAGAGAAGATAGCTGAAATGGCTCACAGGTCAAGAAGTGAAACAATCCAGCTCAGGAAAATTAAACAGGAAGTGCTTATTGTTTGCAAAGACTGATCTCATCTGTGCACACATTAAATTTATTGTTTTTAAGTAAAAATATAACTTCTTGTGTTTTAATACATCACTTATTTTTAATAAATCTGTCATGATTGTTTGTTCATTGTATACAGATATAAGAAATTATTTTATAGTCTAGGGACAACCTAGCTAAATAATTGTTTAACATTTGTAATGTACATAAGAAGCATATATAATATTTTAGTATTTGGTCATAGCACTTGTCTTGAATGAATGTATGCAAAAATTACTGGTTCTTTAACACACATTATACTATGGTAACATGTGCAAATATGTAAAACTGCATGCTATTTGAAGTGGCTAATATACAGTAAATTCATATTAGGTGTTTGCAGAAGAGGACTCAAGTGGCTCAAATCTAACTATCTGAGAAAGAGTCAGCCTTCCCCTCCCCACCACTCTTTTCCAGTAGTTTGGAATTCAAAACCATTAAGAAGAAATAAAAATATCCAGGTTTAGTTTTGATTTCTGTGAAAAGCCTTGAAACAGGTTTTGTTTAGGCAGAAAAGTGATTTCTGGTCTCGTCAGCTACTAGATTTTGAGACAAAATTGTGTGAGGTTTTCTTAGGAGTTTTTGTTTTATTTTTTTTAACTAGCAGTTCTATCCAGAAGCTAAAATGACAAAAGTCACAGAAATTTCACTGAAATGCCAGTGCTCCTGGGAGCAAATTTTCTTGTCACTGTTTCCTATATAAAATTTTGAATTAATTCAAGCATCAAATAGAAGCACAGAAAGTTGATCTAGATGGAAGTTTCCCACTGTTTCCCACAGAATGTTACCCACTAACACAGGAGGTCAATACAGGAGTCTAGGTAGGGATTATCATAATCTCATGAACCTTTATTTCCTATCCATGCCTTCGTCTTGGAAGTTTTGGGAATTTAGAGATGTAATGACAGTTGTTAACATCCGGTTTGCTTGCAAAATTACTTACCATAGAAAGGAGCACAGATGAAAACTTTAGTCTAGGCAAACTATATGTGAATAAGTATGAGCATTATCTATTTGTTTTAAAAAACTTTGAATGTTTATTTTAAAAACTCCTGGGTACTAAAGAAGCAGTGTGCTTCTAAGCCTTGTAAATCTTCTTTCTCATTACTTTCTCCAGAACTATACTGATTATGAATTTTAAAAATACTTCAGTACAATAGAAAAGACAATTAAGTTTAAAAAAAATAAAAATAATCAAGAAACTTGTGGAAAGAATATCATCCTACTATTATTTTACCATACTTTATTTTGCACCTTGAATGAGATTATGAATGCAGCAAAATAATTTTCTGAAGTTTGTACGGTATTTATTCAGTTACAATGCCTGTAATTCAGAATACTTTATTCTACTTTTGTATTTTAGTCCTTTAATTGTTAAGATCTAGAGAATAAACACATTATTACCATTACAATCCAACTTGGGAAATGGGTAAGTCAGAAATTTAAAAACCTTTGATATCCATTATTCCATACAATATGTAAAGTTGATAAGAAAGATGTGTCTCAAGTACCTAAATTCAATTCGTGCATAGGAAGTCAGAGACAGAGATTTCATTGTGGTGCCTAGGGGAAGGTCATGTTAAAAGTGCACAGCTTGATTTAGAGCTGAAGGCCGTCACACATCTGGACTTATCAGAGTTTCAGAGTAGAATGATGGAGTGCATTTCAGGCTGCAAGCTCTGCAGTAAGAACAGTTCTTTTTCAGATAAAAACTGAATAAAAGGTTATAAATTTATAGTTCCATCTGCTCTCTTTCTCTCTTTAACTTTCCTAACTTACATTTTCCTTCCTTCATCCTAGCAAGAACAGATGCAGGGTAATTTTAGGAAAAAAAAATAAAGAAAGTAAAAAAAAATAGGAAAGAGAAGAGGGGAGAGAGAGGGGAGAGGTGGCGAGGCGCGGCGAGGCGAGGCGAGGCGAGGCGAGGCGAG
>NW_010209193.1:0-17007 GCF_000695765.1 Mesitornis unicolor
GAGACACTGGGCTGAGGTGTTTTTTTTTCCTTCTCCTACGAAGCACGTTATGTGGTGGGAAGACTGACTGTAACCCCCCACCCCCATCCCCCTGCGCCTCAAGGCAAAGGGGGAGGGGGAAGGTGAAGAAACAAAAGTAGGGCCCGGGAAGAAGGGAAGGGTGGGGGGAAGGTGTTTGATTTTAAGGTCTAGTTGTATCTCCCATTGTTCTACTCTGATGTTGGTAACAAATTAAAATTGTTTTGTTTTTATTCCTTATGATGAGACTGTCTTTTGCCTGTGATCTGTTAAGTGGTGAGAAGCCCTCCCAGTCCTTATTTTGACTAGCCCTTTTTTGAGGCATCGTGGTGCTTAGTTATGCACTGGGCCTAAACCACGACATCTACATCACTGATGTTATGGGTGAGTTTTGGCACAAGAAGTTCAGTAATTATTGCTCACCTTCTAGAAGTATCCCAGAGAACTAAGGCTCCTGATGGGTCTGGAACTTCTTTCTTTTTTCCTGACCTCTGGCTGTGATTTATTGTGTAAAACTAAACATAACATAAACTTTATGTTTCAGCTTACCTACTCACATGAAGTAGGGAATGCTACACTGTCCACCTTGCAAGGGTTCAAGTTCTTATTCGGCTTACTTGAAATCTGAAAAGAGCTTCCTTCATGAAAACTTATATAGGTAATATATGATGTATCATCTTAATTGTCATTGGCATGTTGCTACCTACCTTTTCCTTCCCCTCCAATTAGTGCCTTTTCCTAATATAATTGCCTGAAATGCATAATGAGCACAGAGATAGGACCTGCACGCACAGCTAGAGATTATCCGTAGCATGCTAATGAGCCCAAAAGCTGGACCTCAGAAGCAAATATTAAAATACAAAAAGGTATTAAAAACATTTGCTTGGTGGTGAAGCATCTGTTATTAGCCAATCATCAAAAGTCATTCAGGGCTGGCTTTTTTTTTTTTAAACAAACCAAGGCCCATGACATTCATGCTACACCAGCCCTCCGATGTGGTGTCAACAGTTCTAGCCACTAAGATGGCCTTAAAAACTCAACTAGACTGATGTTACAGAGAGTCTAAAGGCAAACTGATCTCATTTTTTCTGAGCACAGCAACCTTAGGGGAGAAATAATTCTCAGCATGAACAAAGAACAAAATGAATTTGAAATTTAATTTGGCATTCCACAGTATTCCCTGCTGCTAATCACTTGCTCAAAACCAACATAATTGCAATTGACGTGGAATACAGGAGAGGAATCCCAAACACAGAGACATTTAAGTATCCAGCTTTAATATCATGCTAAAAGCCATAGGAGAAAACTTAATAGTTTTGTTGAAATAAAGTTAATTTGAAGACTGCAAGAGATCTGATATTTAAATGCCTGAAAGAGCTGTCATTAGCACCAGTCTGGTTTACTACAAAAGCAAGTACTAGTTCCTATCATGAAGAAAGGACCACCAGTGTTTCCAGTGAACTAAAAGCCCAGAGCTAGAGTGCATGAGTCCTGCATGAGCTTGGGTTTGTTTTTTCCTTTATTTTGCTAAATTTTTCTGCTTAGAGCCTCTCATGTTTTACAGAAAATGCAATAAATAAATAAATGAATAAATAAAAAAAGCTATTAAAATAAAATACAACCTGTCTTTTTACTCAGCTTACTTCAAACTGGTTCTCCACAATCAAACACAGTTGCAATACTGTTAGGACAGCAAACTTCCCTCACCTCAGCCCTTTTCCCTGGAGAAATTTCACCACCATGTGAGGCACCCCACCTCACATGCCATTTTCACTACAATTTATCTTCTCTCTTAATCTCTTCCAAACGACTCACCAGAATCCCTCATTGAAGGAGGGAGTTAAGTGCTAGTGTGGAAACACATATGGAAAGAGACAAAAACTTCCATAATCTCAAGAAACAGCCCCAGTGTGCTGTCTTGGGGTGTCAGAAGCCAAAGCAAGACAGCATCAGTGAGTTTGCTGCACAGGATGTTGCCACATGCAAGAGATGGCTGCAGTGGCCTTGCAGCTCCCTCCTACAACTCTGCTGCTCACCCAAGGGACCCAGGATGTGGTCACACATATCCCATGGGCTGCAGGCAGTCACCAGGAGCCATGGATACTGTCCGTAGGGAAACTGCTTTATATTAGGTTGACAGAGACTCAAATTCAAATCTGATCGATACTATTTTCAGCAAAACAAGGAGGGAAAACAGTTGGGTTTTGGAGTCTGAAATGTTCTAGAAGCCCTATAAACAAAACCTCCAAGGAGCCTTAATACAGCATGTTTTCCTAAAGCTCCAAGCCTCCCTACAGCCAAAACACTTACCAAGTTATCTAAGGCAAACAGTCAACCTGCATATATACATACATACGTCCCTCCAGCAGAGAGAGCCAGGCTGCTTCCTGAAGTGCCTTTGATACCAATTACCAACAAGCAAAATGTCATGTTGTGCAGATGGACGTCTTGCCTCACACCACACCAACACCTCGAAATCTGAAGTAACCGGTGTGACTACAAAAAACTGCATAATTGTTTTGCACATGATAGATCAGCAAGGACAGGTGTCCCCACAAAATTACAGTCTATATATAGTGCCCATTAGATATTAGATCTTTTTACAGATAGCCAGAGAAATCCTGCCTACCAGTAATAATTTGAGTTGAATCTTCAGTTTTCCTTGCAAATATTTCAGATGGCCATTAAAAAGATGGATAAGTGAAAAACTTGCCAGATTGGACTTGTTTTATAAACAATATATTCCACTGAAAAAAACTTCATCCTTTTTGGTTTATTTTTTCAAAATTCAAAGGTGACAATTTTTCTTTTTCTTTAGATTCTGTGATAACATTTTCAGCTCAACCTTCGATTTAAAGAACTGCCAAAACTGCTAATAATGAAAAAAGAAACACTTCACGATATGCAAATGGACTCTTAATTGACATTTTGGATTTTGTAATGAGCCTTCTATCTACACCAATGGTAACAACTAAATAATATGTCATGAATGGAATGTATTTCTAAAATCCTGCATGACAGCTCCTAAACAGAGACAGCAGCATTTAAACAAATGGCAGTGGCATTTACAACCAACAGGAAGAGATAAAAGTAAAGGAAAGAAAAGAAACAATTGAGGTGTGAGGAGCTCCGGGAAATTTCAGAAGAGAGAAGGTAAAGAGAGAGCAAGAGATTTTAGAACAGTTTAAATGGCAAGCTGGAACAAGATCAGAAAAAAAGAGTGTGTGTGATCATGAAAAGAGCACCAAAACAGGAATGAGAGAAAAGAGAAGTAGTTAATGATGGTTAAACACTAAAACTGAGAGTATTAGGAAATAATGAAGTATGTAACAAGGTGAGAAGTGAAGCCCAGCTGAGATGTACCATAACAAGTGGCTTCCTCCAACAACGAGACACAGGAATTACTTCAGTCTTGCAGTTTATTTCTCAGTCAATCCCTGCTTGAGAGTAAAAACTGAAAGGAAAATTTGAAAATGGCAGGCTATCAGAAAATTAATGAGTTCATCAACCAGCCATGGGTTCAATTGCATGTTGAGCACCAGAGTTAGGCAGAAGTCACACTATGGCTGCAGTTTAAATGACCTTCTGAGTGGAGCTTGAGCCTCCCACTCCAAATCTCTCACTGCCCCTGACCTGATTTTACAATCACACTCATCTCTCCTGAACCTGATTCATTAAATCATTCTTTTGCTGTGATGAGTACAGTCCACATGACTAAGTGTACCAACTCCTTTAGGAAACATCTATCCCTATGGACTGCATCACACAAATCCCAGCCCTACCAGAGACCCAAACCAGTGCCTACATAGTGTAGCACAGTGGCATGCAGACACTTCCACTTGGGTTCAGAAATGCTACAGACACTTTCATGCAGTGCCAAGCTCTGCCCAACAGCCCCAGAGAAAGTTTACTCCTTCCAACCCAAGACTCTGCAAATACATCTTGTTTCCTTCATACCCAAGCTGGCAGCCCAAGGTGGTCCAGGTGTTTCATGCTGTGCTCCTCAGACCTTTGGATCTCAGTTAGTGCAAGTCAAGCTCACTGGAGTGACTGTCTGCACTCATGCCATCAACTCATACACAGGTTCCCCATTTCTCATGCCCAAACAAGTCTGTCCTGAACACAAGCATCCAGAACAATCCAGACAATTTCACATTAAGCTCTGTTAGCGAGCAAGAGTTTATTTTTCCTAGCTTCACTGAAGCTAGCATATGCAGCACATCCTAGGATCACGTATGCCTTTTGCAGGTGGCTTTTTTGCTGTTAATAACTATTACTCACAAGCCCTTCCCTTCATCTGTTCTTTCCAAAGCAACTGGCAAGGTCCCAGTTTATAGAAGCAAGAATTTTATTATTAGTCCCCATGAGTGTACTCTCCCACTCTGAACCATCAGGTTTTCTCACATGACTTAACCCATCCATATCCTCTAGCTCTTCCAGTATAATATACCAAACATCAGCTGTGTTGATAATGCTGTTATCCTCCATATATTGCAATACTGTATGTATTGCCATCACTAATGACAGACCACAGGCTTTGTAGTGAGTTTGCAAGGCCTCAGGCCTGAGGCTTGTCAAGGCTTGCTCTGTGTGAGCTTTCCTTGGCCTGTCCACAGCTTTGTCACATCTGGTTTAGCTGCAACAGCAATTTTTCTAATGGACCAGCTAGCTATGGCTAATTTGATTTACTTTTCTTTGCTATTGTATGGAGCCACCCAGGTTTTACAACCCTATTATAATAATGTACAGTAGAGAAATACAGGACTGGTATCTTAGCAAAGGCCTTGAGAAGAGGAGACACAGAATGCAGTGTAGAGGAGTACAGGTATGGGAGATATGAGATGGGATGCAGACTTGACACTGGAGACACCCCAGCTATAAGCAACTCGCCCATGGGCAGATAAAGAAATGCAGGCTTGGAGCGGGACAAAATGGGATATAGGAATAAGAAAGAGAACACAGAAATAGTTTCCAACATACCTAAAAGGTGATACATACACTAAGTTTGGATATATCATGGAGCTGAAGACCCATGAATAAAGAGAAAGGCATGAAAACATGTTAGTAGACAAAAAAACAACCCCAAGCTGATCCTAAAGAAGCCATGAACATCCCAGATGATGACAAGTTACTATAATGATTCCTACCACCATCACCATAATGAAACCATCAACCTTAGGGCCGAGAGGAGCTGGGGAAGGGTTGGCATAACAAAGTTGAATCCAAGTATATGTATAACAGTTTTAACTGTGCTGGTGGTAGTGGTGGTGGTGGTGTTATTATAATATCTGCATAGACATATTCTTTTTCTGTAATAATTACATCTACACTAATTATTACATTCTTGGATTAGACTATTAGATATCAATTACCCTAACAATGATTTTCTTACTTCAGATAAACATATATAAAAGATATGGTTCCTCTCTGTCCATAAACAGTATTTTGAGCATAACTATGACTCCCAGCTTCACCTTTTAGTACACTACCATCTTCTTCCCATGATCACGAATAAATAAAATGCATCCCAAAAAGCAGAATTAAATTCCTACAGCCCATTATTTCTTTTCGCAACACCACTAATTTTGAGTCCTCTTTAAGCTTTTCACCCATGTTAAAACTACCTTTTGCAATAATCTTTCTTTTTTTCCTGCTTGAATGAATAATTTCTCATCAAGTCCCACAATAAATACTTTAATAAATTACAGTTTGATTAGTCCCAGATTAGTCACATCTACAAAATCAGTTTTTTAAATGAGCTAGTTTGGGAGATCAGTCTCCTTTCAGTAAATACACACTGTGTTTAATAAAACTTAGCGTTTACCTCCACTTCTTCAATTATTCTCTTATTCAAAATGTGTTCTGTTTTGCAGTCCATCGAGGGCAAAAGAACATGTCTGCAGTTACCTGAATCTGTTTCTTTCCCCCTTCTTAAATATAAATATTATATTGGCTATGTTCCAGTTGTACAACAGCAGGAAGTATTTGATGCATGTTTTATCAGTCTTAATGAATCTGAAATGTCAAGTGCCAGTTTTACAGTACTCTGAGATGGAAAAACATGGTTTTCTCTGTAAAAGAGAAGTTAAGAGCATTCAGCTCTTAGGACTTTGAACAGCTGCAGAAACTTCTGCATCTCCAAGTATCTTTCTCATTCACCATCTGGTGCATGCCCCTATGTCCTACCTGATCTCCCATACTGAAAACCGAGGCAAATGCTCACGCACTTTTGGAGCCAGACATTTGTGAACGGTAATCTTCCAACTGTAAAATGTTCCCTCTTCCCTCACACACATACACATTTCCTATGTTGCCTTTATTTGTAGGACTAGGAGGAAAAAAAATAATCTAGATTTGCTTTTCAGTTCCTCTGCAAGATTTAAGTCAGCTTAGTTTTTGGTGATTCTCAACAAACTGCCACTTCTGGACTTACTTTCCTGGATGATCAATACTATTTCCTTAAATTAATTCCTGCAAGCTCCTGATAGCACTTTAGGGGGTTGATCCCTAGTTAGATTTGGAATTCCTCTCTACAGGCTTGACTACCCTCCTTTTTTCTTGAAGAAACAATTTTATTTTTTTTTACTCTGATACAAAGAGATTTGAAACAATCCTTTATTAAAAATCTTGCACTGCTCCAATTTACTTAATTTCTTAAAATTCAACTTCTACAATTTAAAACCCTAATTATATTTATGTCCATGATCCTATGAAATATAAACTGAAACAGCTTGTTAATACATGACACAAGTGGTTATTTTTAAGGATGAGCTGTAAGGTCATACTGAATTAAATTCTAAAATAGCATCAACTTTTTATAGTCCTATTGTAAGTAGTGAAGAAATCTCATCCACAAGTAATTACTATTAGCACAATTTACCTTTTAATCTAAATTTGAAAGACAAACCCTTCTATAATGAGGCATCTCCTTAATGTATTTTCCTTATGCATAACACCACAAGAATTCCTAACTAAATTCACATCCAACTTTAGGTTGACCCAAATCCAGTAGATACTTTTCCATACTCCCACAAAGTAGTTTTGAGTCATATAAATCCTATCTCACGCATACCAGTAGCTCTTATTTATTTACAGTGTATCATTAATTTCCATTGCAGCTATATGACTATATTACTGTGGTTTCTATCTTTTCAAAACCTGTCTCCCACGCATTATTACCATTACAGAATGTGTGTGGGTTAACCCAATAATATCCATTTGCAGGTACTATACCTCTTTCCAGCTTCTCCAATTCATCGCTCAGACCATCTGCACCTGATTTTTCCCTCTGATCTCTCCCAAATATCTTAGAGGTACCAACTTTTCATTAACTGCTTTCCGCCCTGACTACTGCAGTTTTCAACAGCAGTAATTTATTTCATCTTTGCTATCCTACCACTGTAATGTTGTTTCTTTGTCTAATGCTAAATCTTTATTCACCTTGTTTTTCCTTCCTGAGTACACAGCCATCATGTACATTTCTCTATGTGCTGCCTTATGGGTAAAGGTCTCCAAAACTCTTCTCACAGCACAGAACCTTGAACCAATTTGCTGATCTTCATCACTTAGTTGCTTCTCCATGAACAAAAGAAATACTGTATCAATTTAAAACAGAACTACTATAGTTCTACTACTTAGTCTAAACCTAAAAGTGAGCCAAGGTTTAAGAAAACAAGGAACATTTAATTATAACAAATGATTGCTCAACCAAATGATACTATCTCTGGCTGAAAAACCATGCCTTCCTCTCATTTGTAACAATGGTTATGTTTCAGAATGATTTTATTAAAGAAAACCCATTAGAATAATAATGAATCACCATGTTTTCTTCTTTGGTCAAATTAAGTAATGAAATGGTATTTTACCCTCGGGGAGGTAGGGTTGGGGAGGTTGGTCAGTGAACCAAAAAAACCCCATATTAATTCAGAGACCTGCAGCTACTGCAATCCTGTCCAGAGCAAAAGCTGTGTCTTGTGTGCTCATGTCCCTTACCCCATGTCCCTTACCCTTGACTTCCCTGTAAGGCACTGATATTCTCTTGTAATACAGTCATGACATTTTAGGAGCTGCGTCAGCAACACCAAACAGTGCCTGCCAGCGTTATGAGTCTGTGTGCTAACAAGTTAGTTCAAAGCGATGTTGGAAACCCCAAACTCTACTGGAAAAAAGTTCCCTGCATTTCAGCCGCAGGAGGACGCTGGGTAGCAGGGCGAGCATCTTAGCACCAGCCTCCACACACGACACAGTGCAGCCAGCAGGCCACTCTGTCTAGCAAAATTATAAAGAATCAGAGAGTTTCAATTAACAGGCACTTCTCAGCTTTTCTTTTTTCTATTCTCTCCTTTGCTTCCATGTGTGGGAGGAAGAGAAGGGCCACCCCACACGGATGCAGCTCTAGTGATGCTCTCCCTCCATGCAGGAGAAGGGAAGCTGGCAAGCAGCAGCTGGTAGGGAGGAGGCAATTGCTTCCAAGGTGAGTCGGTACTGGAACAAGTTGGGTAAACAGCAATTTATCAACAGTACAGTAGCAAATAAAAAAAACAAAACAAAACAAAACAAAAAAAACCCAACTGAGTAAAACTATCTGCAGATCCGTTGCTGCAGATCAGCCAGGGAGAAATGAGAAAACTCTAGAAGGCTGAAATTCTATTTGGTGAATGTTTTTGGATTGTTTTCTTTTAAACTAGCATTTATGCTCAGCTACAGCCCAGGGTACCCGTAATAAAAAGCTAGAATCAAACAGCTAAAAAGGAAAAAAGTCACAGCATGATCCTCCTGATAAGCCCAAGTCAAACACTTAACTTCAAAAATTGCAGTGTGCAGCTCAGAGGCTACATTTTTCAACATGTAATCAACTTCATGTTCTCTTTTCAACATGGACATCATTTAGGGCCAGAAAAATGAGCAATCGAGGCCAGCAAGCTATACCAATGCCATAAAAATAAGCAGGGAACCAAGAGTTGCATGATTTAAGAAAATTATTAAAATATAGATAACAAAAAGTCAAAACCAATTATCTATTAACATGGCCCATCTAGCTTTGATCAAGTAAACAAGCTGAAGTAATTAGTTAAGTTGTGGATAACAGTTCCGTTAGCATTTGATATTTGCATAGTTGATTGCACGTTTGTCTTTCATATCAGGCTAAGGCAAACAAACACACAGAGGATATTTTACATTTTTAGGTCCCCAAACACAAATTAATAGTTTAGGTTGATAACAGATAACCCTGAGTACATAAATCCTGCCTTTCAGTGCTGAGCATAACTGAGACTGACTCGAGACTCAAGAAAAGAGCTGGTCTAAACAAATACAGACAGAACACTTTTTCAATTTTTCCAAAATTAAAATGTTTCATGGGAAAGCATCAATTTCAACAAGATGGCAAGTTTTTGAAAGCAATTTTATTAATTAGAATAATTTTCTTTTTATTTTTTTTCACTATTAATAATCTGTATTCCCTTCCATTAAAAATATAACTGTACACAAGCTATACAAAGGATCCTACAGTTTCTCATAGGCAGAATCTCCAGATACTTCTGCAACATAACTTCAGACCTAGAAATCGGAACCTCCACTTGGACTTATTATTAGCCAGCTTCATCTATCAGGAAGCACCAAGAGCTGTGCAATTTCTTCATTTCAAGTTTTAAGCATAATTTTGCCAACCCAGGACATGATAAGCCTTTATCTGATCACAGAAGTGAACCAATTATAAAAGGTATCATTTTAGAGGGTGAAAGTTTAGCATTCATGCAGTAATGTTGTGAACAAAAATGTAACAGTAACAAATAGTTTATTCTCAAGAGGAAAAGCACAGTAACTGGAAACGCAACGCTAAACAAACACAACAGGCAGTATGGATGGTTAAAATGCCAGGGAACTAAAAATTTAATAGACATGGACAGAACCTTCCAAAGGGGATTAAAGATTTTGTTTCCAAATTTCCAACATGAGATTTTACAGAAGTGATTTTATTTTCAGAAAGCCTATTCTTTAAAAAAGTCATAATTACAAAATAATACCGCATTTTCAGTATCATAAGACAATGTTAAGAAATTAATCATGTCACTAAAAGGGTGAAAAAAAATTCTGTCCTTTTCAGAGAAGCATTACATTTATTAAATGTGAAAAGGGTGGTTGATATTTTCTCTGCTGGTCCCCAGCCAGTGTATAGAGATAATTTTCTTAGCCCTGGCCTTCCAAATTTCTCTTAGAAACGACATCGCTGAAACTAACATCACTGTTGAAGACAGTTTTCTCTCCTCCTTCCTCAACCTCTTAATTCACTCCCACCCACAGCACACACATTTTCTTCCTCTCTTTCGCTCGTGGTGGGTCTGAGTGAGTCAGGGCTCTTGAGTGATAACTGACTCCTGCAACTGCATCTTCTATTAACCTTCCCCTCCCACTGCTCTAGCTGAAAGGATGAAGAAAACAAAACAAAACCAAACCCAAACCAAGACTGATATTTCAGTTTCTTCTGCTGTATTTCCAGATCCTAACTGAAAAGGACATTTTGAGTAAATTCTGTTACTGTGATTTTCTGATTTGAGCTCCCTGCTCTTCCACAATGATCACAGCTGCTTTGTCACTGTCTACCAGAGATGAACTTGGATACCTTCTGAAAATGTTAAGAGTACAGACTGGCAAACTCCCATCTGCTTGCTAAACAGAGGGCAGAAAAGGGTCTCTCATTGTCCCTGTCTGGCCAATAGAAAGTTTTCTCCACTATTATAAATTCATTTATTGAAACAGAAAAAAATCTAAGAAACCTCACTTTCTTGACTACAGCAGTTGTAACAATGTCCCATGGGTATCACAGTCAGAAAAAAAAGAGGAACGATCAGTGAATATAACTATTTTTACAATTGGTTCCACAGCCAAAGATTATTACTACTACTACTATAAGGAAAAAAACCTGTGTGCAGATATACAGTGATGTCACCACAGCCCCAGTGGTCATACCATTATTTTGAATGCATCATGATTTGAGAGCTGTTTAAGCCGTGATATGATTTTCATAGTGAACAGCTGTGCTATACAAGCCAGGCAGATGCCTCCACTGTATTCTCATTTTCTTTTTCTTCCTCTGCCCCAGTGAGGACATTTTCAGCTTAATGGCAATAGGAAAATCAACTTCTCCATCTATGAAATAGGAATAATAGCACTTGCCTCCTTCAAAAACAAAAACAAAAAACAACAACAACAACAACCACCACCACCACCACTGAGAAACCCAGAATAAAAATAATTATGTGAAGGGGGGATAATTTTATTAACCAGCATCAGCTGCAGCTTCCTGTGCTTTCCTGCATCTTGTGCCTCCATGGCTCCAGGCTTTGAGCAGAGCTGCCAGACTCTCCCATTGTTGAGAGAAAGCTACAAGACACAACCCTTTATCTTTGATAACTATCTGTCCTTGAAAGTAATCAAATTTTGACAAAAACTTAAGTTTTGATTTGCCCAAGCTGACTGTCAGGTTGGAGACTTTTTTCCCTCCTCTAATCAGACTCTGGGAAATACTCCATACTCCCAAAGAAAATAGCCCATATAGTTTCCTTTACTTATTATGTCACCCTGTCTCCTTTGCTGTCTGTCGATTCAGATGGCACTCCAAAATACGCAATGCAGTCAGAAACTTATTTAAGCTGAAAGCCCATGGCCTCTCACCTATGCCCTCTATTAATCTTTTCAAATGACTGCATTTATATATCTTTTCAAATAAATTATCTCCTTTCTTCAAGTGACAAATCTCAGGGCAGTGAGACATCTATGCAAAAATAATGAGGAAAAAATATTTCAACTGAAACAAATGCAACAAGCAAATGAAATTTGTGTTTCAGCCACATTGTAACACAGGGCTAGAATGTGTTTTTAAATCATTCTCCTCCAAAAGCAGTTATCTCCTCTTTGCCAGTCAGAAAGCTTCTCCGAGGCAGGTATGCTTTCCAGTATGATACCAGTCAGCAAAGAAAGAGAAGAGCCCTACTGCAACTGATATTCATAGAATAATAGAATCATTTAGGTTTGAAAAGATCTTCCAAGATCATCAAGTTCAACCATTAACCTAACACTGCCAAGTCCACCACTAAACCATGTCCCTAAATGCCACCTCTACATGCCTTAAATACTTCCAGGGATGGTGACTTCACCACTGCCTTGGGCAGCCTGTTACAAAGCTTGACAATCCTTTCAGTGAAGAAATATTTCCTAATATCCAATCTAAACCTTCCCTGGTGCAACGTACGGCCACTTCCTCTCATACTATCACTAGTTACTTGGGAAAAGAGACTGACGTTCACCTCACTACAACCTCCTTTCAGGTACTTCATAGCCCCTCCTACTTAGCTAAGGCTTTAAGAAGCTAACTGCTTCTCTTATTCCAGCGCAATTTAACAGCCACTCAGGATGGACCCTACCTTGAATTCACAAAAGGAATTCACTGTGGCATATTTAATGGTAGCCAAAAATAAGCTGGGATGTAGTGCCACTCCCTTTTCAGGTATGGGAGCCTGGCCAAAGTTCTCCACAACCATATCAGTGCAAGTAACGAGCAACACCTTTTGATGGCTGCGGTGAAGCACTGTCAGGCACTGATGGTGAACAGCTGCATCCTGTGACAGCACCTCAAAGTGGTGTCTCCATCCAGAAAATGTCCCAGAAACAAGCATGCCGGGGAGAAGAGGAAAGTGACATCACCTTCACTTGGCAGAACAGAAACTGAGGTTTAGTGACATAAACAAACTTGCTTGTCATTATCCAAAAACATGTGTGACAGAGAGAGAGCTTTTTTCAGAAAATTTTAGTCTTGCACATTAGCCACAAAAAAAATCGTAGACAGAAAATCCCACTTTCCTACTCCATCTGTTTCTGTAACAAAGAATGTCTTCTGTCATTGGGAGAACATTAAACAAGAACACAAGAAAAAAAATGAAAAGAGGAGTTATTTATACTACTAAATATTTAACAGACTCATTGGATGGGAAGATCACACACACCAATAATGAGAGAACTGAAAATTCATTGAGTAACAGTAATGCAAAATTTGCAGTGCAAAACTGAAAGTCTTCTTAAGATGTGGGCGGGCAAACATCTATTTCACACTGTTCCCATAGTCTTCATTTTGTATCGGCCAGAGATGTCTGTATTCACTGTGCAAGTAAGGGAACAGAAATTCTCAGGGAGACAACTGGAGATTTTGGAAGATAACTCAGGAAGAACCAGACTCACTGTTATCCTGGGTGTCCAAAACAGGAGAAATGGATACTGAAAGAGTTTTTAAAAAGTATTAAACATGTTGGACTTTAAGACCATCATCTTTGATATAGAGAGTTAATAGCCATCTGAGAATAACAAAATGAGCCAAATGCTATTTTTCAGTTTATTCAAGATTCAGATAAATAAATATGCAACAGGTTACACACTAGAAGCTTTCCTCAGAGTTGTCTTTCTAAACCACAATGGCTAAAGAGCTTTTTTTTCCCTTCTATTTCCTCTTTTTTTATTAATAAAGTTCAGATTCTGCACAGACACCTGTGACAAAAGTCACTCTTTTGACATACTGTATCATCCCAGTATCACAGAATAAGCCAGTAGATGCCAGAAAGAGAAGACTGCATTCTTAAGAAAGAAGTTGTCGTTTTTAACCTCCAAAGGGAGGCTACAGCCCTGGAAGAGGTTGAACTACTGCTGCAAGACAGGTTTTATTCAAATTGAGTTCTTATTAACATATAAATAGGGTGAATTTTTAAAGTTGTATCTGTGCCACATATCCAACTGTAATAATAACTTGAAGGAAAAAAACCCCCATGCTAGCTGAGAACAGCTCAGATTTGCTGTTGATCTACTGGTTCATTGTTTGCAGATAATGTCTTTCCCACTTCTCTCCAGACTAGACTGTGTTTTATCTTTGGACCTTGTATCACAGCAACCAAGCTCTTGTTGAAGCTCTCTGAGAACCACCTCTTTGGGACTTCAAAAAAATCAGTCACACAAACCAAGCGCTAATCCACCAGCAAGAATTAAAACAAAAAGAAAAGTCATTTATGGTTATGCTTTTTTTGTTGAATTTTGTCTTCAGATCCTGTCTGTGATTGATAGCTGAGGTTTTGATTGCTGTTTTCTCTCTTCAAGAGAGCCCTAGCTACATTTCAAAGATTTCTCAGACGGGCATCTCAATCGCCCATATAGAGAATTTGGCTCATACTGCAGATATTTCTAATGGCCTCAAAGGAAGGTAGGATTATCATGCCCTAGTGAATATTTAAGTATTTTAGACCACATGATTAGCTTCCACAGGAGATGTGGAGAGACTACCACTATAAAGTGCCTTGTAAGATAGTCTTTACAGCATTCAGATATCCAGGGTTTTGGCTGGAAATAAAACTTTTTCAATCCAGCAGAGTGGGGATTTGAAACAAGACTTCCTCACTAAATAACCTACTACTAGGCTACTAGATAAGGGCAAGACAGTACGATATAGAGTAGCCTCACTGCTCTCTTCTCCCTTGCACAGGCAGCAGTTACTTCACAAACTTTTTAACTTAACCTGCACTTGTGTATAGCTACACCTCATAACTGCATTTCTCAGTGAATAAAATATTTGCCAAGCGTGATTCAACAGAACTTGGTTGAGAACGTGTCTCTCGGCAGAGCTGCAAGACAGTCCTCTTCTTTCATGTGTGAAAGAAACTGTTCATAAGCACTTCAACCATCACAAAGGCAGGATTTTTAGAACAAAGTTACAAATTTTTCCATTCCCTGCATGCTGCACTCAGGGATACTTAGAGATTCAAGTGAAAGAACTCCATAGCCAAAACAATGCTTTTCAGATAATAATCCTAAAGTTGAGACCCAGGTGGTCTCTTTAGAGCCTGCTGGTGAGTGGAGCTCTAGGGATCACACTGTTTACACCATTTGGGACGTACATTTTTTTCCCTTCCTCATGCAAACTGCCACTTCTCCTCCTTCCATTCTTCTGCACTGTTATTACGTGCAGAAATTCAGTACTGTATTTCCCCATATGAAGAGATTGGCAAGGAAACACTGTGTGCTCTTGGCAGAAGTCTATCCTGGGATTATGCCAATAAACAATCATTTTCTGGTTGCCACAAGCATTCCATTATTTCAGTTTGGCCATTCAGTCCACTCCAGTTCAGCACCGTTAGTGCTTCCTTAATAAACCATTATTATCAGGGGCTTAGGCCTCAGTCATTTCAATTCATGCTCAGCTGGGACTTCGTATTCAGGGACACAGTCCTAATGTCCTTAAAAAAAATATAGTGAAAACATTTACTTTGCCACAGACCAGAGACAATGGAATTTTGTTGGCTGCAAGTTATATTTGGACTCTTAATGACTTAAGAAAAGCTGGATTTTGAGACTTGTTTTATAAACAACATTTGGAGGCTTTGGTTCTCCCTAGAAGAGAAATGTGACAGCAGCCTTTCACCTATATGCTTCTTTGCATGCATATGCCTGTTGTGTACAGCACAAATACATTTCATTTTCTCACCCACTTTTAATCACCTACTTTTGGGGCTAGATTTTTTGGGGAAAAACCCAAAAGCACCTTGAAGCTTCCACTGGGGTAGGTTCCAAATGGTTGACAGCACCTGAGGCAACTCCTCCTCTCATGGCACAACTCAGGGCTGCTCCACTGACTTGGTGTCTACTGAAGAGGCAGCTCAAGCCACTTAACTGACCAGCATGGGCTTTACAGCTTTCATCCAGGCACTTCAGTTCTCCTGGAAAGCAGCAGGCAGTCTGTATCACTAAGGGCACTGCATGCACGCTCTGAATTAGCAAGGTGACTGGTTCCAGACATTGAATTTTAAGCAACTGAAGTCAACTTCATTGCTGCACAGATCAATTAAGAAAAACAGTTTGCCCAGAGATTAGTTTTAAATCCCAGACTGTTTGGTTTCCCACTGAAGAAGCTCACAGCCACCTCCTTCAGGTACTCCACTGTCATAAACCCCTTAATATTTAACTTCCTCTTCATTTTCTATTCTTTACAAGAAAGGTGTAAAAGCCATTAATCATAGCAATTTACTGCCCCCCAGCTGGGTGACTTTACGCTGAGTAGAGAGAGTTGAGTCTGTGGAGGGCAGGAGTCATGGTATGTATACCTCAGACCTGTGTCTGAGGATGGCATCTGTCTTCTCTTCTGCAGCAAGTTCTCTTTGTACAGGTTGGATTTACCAACATCTAATGCAAAAACCTATGAATCAAATTTGTAAGGTATTACACTATATTTATGTTCCTTCCCTTCCAATATATAATTCATCAATATCATGCCATCCTTACTGTCCCAGAGACAAGCACCAGTAAGACACATTCTCATC
Source organism: Mesitornis unicolor (assembly GCF_000695765.1). Taxonomy (NCBI): domain Eukaryota; kingdom Metazoa; phylum Chordata; class Aves; order Mesitornithiformes; family Mesitornithidae; genus Mesitornis; species Mesitornis unicolor. The sequence continues at coordinate 16,368 of NW_010209193.1, forward strand.
CATTCCACCCTCTCCTCACCTTTGCTCTCTGCAGATACAATCAGATGTGCAAACCACAGGAAATGGAACATCTGCCTGGCATGCTAATAAGGGTGGCTGGTCTCCTGAAACAAACTGGCTTGCAAGATGCGGAAGTCACTGCTGACTTGTTTTGGAAGCAAGAACAGGAGAAAACCGAAGAAGGTTTGATAAAAACTCATATGTATGTTGGACTTCCAAAGCGAAGCCCTTCTCCATTTGCTACTGCAAGTCACTCTGTAGGCTGCTACAGAGAGCAGTCCAACCTGGAAGAACAGTGAAAGTACAGAAGGTTTCTCAAAGAGGTGCTTCTACTCCAGACAAAATCCCTTCAGGCATACTTTTTGTCTCTGTTTCCCTAAATCCAACTGAAACCCTTTACTGTTATTGCTCATTGAGGAACTCAGAGAAAAGAATGGTAAAAGCAGCTTCCCAGGGACTGCACTACTCCTCTGAGTTGCCACAGTGGTAACAAAGGGGAGCTGGTATGTGGCCGAAAGATCAGTTTCACAGGCTCCTCTCTAGGCCCAGGGGCACTTGTCAGAACAAAGAGCTTCTGAAGGCTCTGGATTCTTCAGTTATACAAGAATTAATGAGGTTTAATATGGCCAAATGCCAGGTC
>NW_010209194.1:0-21558 GCF_000695765.1 Mesitornis unicolor
GGGCTCTTCTTGTGGGGTGTCTGATCATGATGTCCTCAACTTTGTGTTGTGAGCAGTGTCTCAGATTTTGTACCAGTGTCACTCGGTATGATATTGTTCCTCAGAAGCTTCTGTAATAACTTCCCTCCAGAATGACAGTTCCCCATTTGAACATAGCTGGATATTGCTTCTCTGCTATCTAGTTCATATGCATTTCATGATTCCGGTCTTAATCCTTATCTTCTCCAGGCTGAAAGTTTTTTAATAGCACTATACCAAATGACTTGCTGAAATCTGTTTTATTGTCCAGAAATTTATGATTAGCCATTAGCCACTTAGTGTTGCATTTTACTATAGTACACATTTTTGAGGATATTCTAATGTGCCTGTAGTTACTTGAATTCTTTTTTTTTTAACTCGTCCTTCAGTTAAGGTTCTTACCTCACTGCCGTTCAGCCAAACAGTATCATCTTGAACAAAGTAGATTTTACATGTGTTCTTCATACATATTAAATGGCCCTTGAAGTCACTGAAATAGTCAATAATTCTTCATCTTTAGAGAGCTAAACTCTAAAGAGCAGGGTGAAAAAAAGACCAGGAATAATTCCTGTTCTTATTTCTAGTTATTACAAGCCCAGTTTAGATAAAATGATCAACAGTTTAGTATTATTGTACATTTAGGAAGAGCTAGAGTGTATGGAGGATTAAGTTCCATGTCTTCTCTGTTAAACGGGAGAAATTGTTCTTAAATAATGCTCAAAGAAAAAAAATGTTAATTTAAAAATCACCATTTGCATTCAATCTTTGAATATGTGATAGACTTGTAATAATAAAGTAGGTTGATTTGAGCTTTTGTGTGTATGTAATAAAAACTTTCCTTTTTTAATTACATCAGTAAATCACAGAGATTACTGTGATTCAGAGTTTGCAAAGCAGATTAAACTGTGCCTACATATTAGCTATTGTATTTCTCTGCCACAAGAACAAAGCATTGCCTTTATCCTGGTTTGTTTTTTCTCATCTTTTTATTCCTTCTTGCAGCTCGGAGTTCCTCAGAGCATGACTAGATTATTCACATTTCTTGTCAACTTCTAGTTTCAGCTGGCGTGAAAAGAGGCAAGCAGAAGTCCTTCCCAACTCTTGTGTTGGTTGTGCTGTAAGAATTGTTCAGGAGACATCAAATTCTTCAGGAAAGTCACAGAATCATGCAATATGAAAAAAAATCAGAAAACTGTGCCTTCGTGTATTATATTAAACTGAAGACAGCTTCTGCCATTCACAGGTTTGAGTGAACGTAATGTTGTTGTATGATGTCAGACTAAACGTTTGTTTGACAAAATATCCTCTCTCTGTAGTAATCAGTAGAAGCTGAGACAGGGACATAAGGCAATAAAGACACACTGTGATACAGCCTCAGCTAGAGCTCCAGGAGTCTGCAGTACACCAATATTATGGAGAAAGTGTACCTCTATGTTTAACATAGCAATGATGGAAGTCTTCTACTAACCTGTTGGCTCACTTGTTGAGCCCTACAAAATTTTACCATCAGCAGCTTGCTGTGTCAGTAAATTCTGTGATTGAGCTATGTGAGTATTTACTTTTCTCTTTTTGAATCTTGAGGGCATCATTGTATGTGTCATAGTTCTTCACAGTGACTATTCCTATTCATTCCCCTTATGACTTTATAGATCTCACGGTTGACCCTCTTTGGATTACTCCATTTTGCCCTAGTCATCTATTCATCTAACGATCCACACATGTGATTATCTGGTGGCCTTGGTTAGTACCTTTCTACTCATATGCTACCAGTTTTAAATGGGACATCACGATATGCCCACAGCCTTCAAGATTCGGGTGCACTATGGACACAACCATATAATGATTTTTCTGATTATCTCTAGATTTGTCCTCATGCTATTTGCTTTTCCTGTCATCAGCACTGAATATCGATGTGACATTTGCACAGAATCACCTACTGTGTAACTAGATTATCTTTTCAGAGTGCTAACAGCTTGCACACAGTCTGATGTTCTTCAGGTGTGATTAGGATTGCCTTCTTCACATGTGCTTTGCATTTATCTACCCAGAATTTAACCTGCAATTTATTACCTAGCCATTCAAAATCATGAAAACTTTTGCAGGCAGGTTTACTTTTACCATGCTGAATAATTTTAATTTATTTTCAGTAAATCTCACCACCTCCCAAATCACCACCTTTTCAAGATCATTTATGACTACATTGACCAATTCAGGCCCTTGCACAGATCCGTTCTCCGGCAAACTTAATCATCTTTCCCTTTGCCTCCTAGGTTTCACCACCTTGCTTAGAAATTTCAAAGCTAAGATAGGATCACATTGAATAGCTTTCATCTAGATGTTAGTAATTAGAGTTGTGAAAAGACATTTTTGTCCTTCAATATTGAAAACAAATTTCTGTGTGATTAAAACATGATATCTTCAGGAAGAGTTTATGATTTCAGTGTCATATTTGTTCTGAAATGTTTTCTCTGTATTGAGATCTATTAAAAGTGTTCAGTAACATAATGTAAAATGCATTAGTACAGTTTTGTATATGTATGATAAGATTGTATTACTGAGTTGATTCAATTTTTTTTCATTGCTGCTCTTAATCTGTTGTTGATTATCAAAAGCAAAATCATTACTATAATGTAGTGCATCCTCTTGCTATGATTTCATTGGAACATATCTCACAAACCAAAGCAACTGAAATTGGAATGTCATAAAAATGCACTTTTAACGTAAAAATATTTATGTTACTAGAATATTCCTGTTAAATGAATGCTGCTAATGAATCTGCTGTGAAGCTGAGCTTGTAGTAAGTCAAGGGTTACAGAAGAATTTGGACAATAGGAAGACAGCATTCAGTTTTACAGCGATAAAATGGAAAAGGGGAAATTATTCTTCCAAAGAGGAAATACCCCCACAAAGCCCTTTCCCGGGCACTTTTCTCTAATTCAATCACTCATCTCCAATATGCTTGTCCTGCCTCTTGTCCTTGTGGAAGCCATATTCTGATTTTGCCAGCACTGCTGGTTTAACACTGACTCAGTACTGATGATGTTGGTTCTTGTTCTCTGTGATAGTAAGGAAATTGGTCAAATACTCATGCCACTGGTTCTTCTCATCTCACATGACAAGTAAAATACCCACCTCTCAAGACAAAACAAATGTGCTTTGACAGCTTTAGGTAGGAGTTCTGTGAATAAGGATTATTTGAGTAATTTTGTAACTACTTATGTTTTTTCACACTCACTCTTACTTTAACATAACAGACAGACTATAAACAGACTGTTTTCTTAAAGGCAAATTTGAGATAACTCAAGGTAGTTCTCAGTATTAGAGTGTTGCTTTTCCATGTGATACGACTGCAGCCTCAAAAATACTGACCTGACTAATAGTAGTAACTATGTTTGCACAGAGTCATTTGAGGTCTGAATGAGGTGGGAGGTAGATTCTAGAAATTTTATGTTAAAATTATGTTTTTCTAAATGTGACAATGTGTATTTCTTGTCCATGCTAATGGATTTTAAATAATTGTCATGGTTCTTAGCTTTGTCAGGAGTTATTTTACATTTATTGCACTATACTTAATATTACTTCTAGTAGCAAAACGTCGGTTTTAGAAAGTAAAATATGCTAAATGATATGAGTCTGACACATTCTGTCATTAGACTCCACCTGTCTTGATTTCCTCAGTGTATAAAAGACAAACTTAGACCAGACACTTTAAATCCTTCATCTGTGTTTCAGCCATAAAATGTGTCTCTTTGCTATTTAGAAGATATTACAGTTCCTAATTTGACAGAAGTAGAATGTCTTTTCTTGTCACAGGAATACATTGGAAATTAGCCAGGGTGAGTTATATTAGCATGATCTGTATCTTAATTGATGTACTGTGATGTAACCCTGACAACACACGTATTCCAGTGGTTATAGTTCAGTCATTGAATTCTTTGTCCATATGGGAAAAAAAAAAGTTTTGTTGAAATGAAGTCTGAATAGTTTTGGCATGTTAAGTAGCACTATCTATTTGTGTATGTCTGTAGGAAATACAAGCAGCTTTGTGCTCCATAGACAAAAATCCAGGGTCCTCTTAAAAAACATCATAAATGTTGCTAACCTTTCAGTAAGGATCTGTACTAATAAAAATTTTTATGTAGGTGAAGACTTAATATTTCATTCATAGCAGCATTCAGCCTGCACCTAGGAACTCAGAAATATTACCTACAGACCTTTGGTTAAGTGTTTTGTTTAGTTTTGCAGCAAAATTAAGTAAAGATAAAACCATGGTGTCTGCCCTTTTGTTTAGGTAGAGGACAATATTTGCTTACTGTGGACAGTGCTGAAACAGAGACCAAAACAGTGTAAATAAATTTTGCTGAATACTTCAAAGTTCTGTGCCTAAAAATAGCCACGATCTATAAGAATTGGTAATGATCAACAGGACCAATGTGGGTCCTTTTGTGGGTAGAAGTGCTTCCACTTAATGTCTTTCTTTTTTTCCTTTCTCACTTTCTAGATGCAGCAATTGTTCCATGAAAACTATGAACACAACCGCAAGGGTTACATTCAAGATCTTCACAACAGCAAGATTCACACAGCCATAACACTTCATCCAAACAAAAGACCAGCCTATCAATACAGGCTGCACAATTACATACTGAGTCGCAAAATTTCCGAATTGCGCTATCAGACTATCCAGCTCCACAGAGAAAGTGCCCTGATGAGCAAGCTCAGTAACAGCGAGGTAAATAAGGAAGATCAGCAACTGGGAGTGATGCCATCTTTCAATAATTTCCAGCCACATGAAAGGAATGAAGTCATCGAGTGGGAGTTTCTGACAGGAAAATTTTTTTACTCAATGGTGGAGAACCAGCCACCGCGGCAGAGCCTGAGCAATGTCCTGCAGGCTGCACTGGATGACACTGTGATGCAAGTCATGGAAATGATAAATGAGAACTCTAGATCTAGAGGAAGGCTAATTGATTTCAAGGAAGTACAGTATGGCTACCGCAGGGTGAACCCTCTGCATGGAGTGGAATACATCCTGGATTTACTGCTTTTGTACAAGCGGCACAAAGGAAGGAAAATTACGGTTCCGGTGAGACGCCACACTTACCTGCAGCAACTGTTTAGTAAACCTTTCTTCAAAGAAGCAGATGAGTTGGATGTAAGAAGCCTGTTGGAGGATACCAACACTAACACTCAGTCTTTTTCTTTTCTTTCAAATTCTTTAAAGATGTTTTCCTCATCCTTCCAAGGCACCAAAGACTTTAGGGAACGCAGTGACAAGAAAATACATATTCTTGTCCCTCTTACAGGAAGATTTGATATTTTCTCAAGATTTATGGATAACTTTGAGAAGACTTGTCTGATTCCCAGGCAGAATGTAAAGTTGGCAATAATTCTCTTCAGTTCTGAGTCGGGCCAAGACTCCAGCAAACACATGGAGCTAATGAAAGAATACAGCATTAAATATCCTAAGGCAGATATGACCCTGATTCCGATGGCAGGAAAGTTTTCTAGAGGCTTAGGTCTTGAAATGGCTTCATCTCGATTTGACAATGGCACGTTGCTGCTGTTCTGTGACGTTGATCTGGTATTCACACCAGACTTCCTCCAGCGATGCAGAGATAACACTATTCAGGGAGAACAGGTTTACTATCCTATCATCTTTAGCCAATATGATCCAAAAGTAGTATACGGAGGCAACCCTGCAGCTGACAGTAGTTTTGTTTTCACAAAAAGAACTGGATTTTGGAGGGAGTATGGTTTTGGAATTACCTGTATTTACAAAAGTGACTTACTTGCTGCTGGTGGGTTTGATACCTCAATTCAAGGCTGGGGACTTGAGGATGTAGACCTCTTTACTAAGGTGATAACTTCTGGCTTGAAGGCTTTCAGAAGTCAAGAAGTAGGAGTCGTCCATATTTTTCATCCAGTTCAGTGTGACCCCAGTTTAGATCCAAAACAATATAAAATGTGCTTAGGGTCCAAAGCAGGTACATTTGCCTCTACCATGCAACTTGGTGAACTCTGGCTACAGAAACATTTGGGTGTCAGGTACAATCAAACTCTCTCCTGACATCTCAGCCTATTTGGCCTTTTTAGAGGAATTTACCTCATTATTGTTATTATTATTTGATTTTGCTGTTGTAGTTTTAGAATCCCTCCTTGTTTTCCAAAGACTGTTGACCTCAAATGTGATGAGTCTGCTGTTCACTGATGTTTCTTGTACCTACTCAACTGGTGAGGTTAATTCCTTCGTATTTCCCTTGTTTGAAATTCAGTCAAGTCACCGCAATCATATGATTCCACAGAGCACATCCATCACAAGAGACTGCATCAGGAGAATGTTCTTTTTCAGCTTCGGGATGCAGTATCATTTTGTTGCATTTCTCAAATTTGATGTGATACAAATATTTACTGGTGAAGGTACCACAAAAGTGCTTTATGCTTCTTCTGGGGATGGAACTCTATAAGATAAATTTGAGTTTTATAATTTATATGAGGACTTATATGTATAAATGCTACTTTTCTTCATCTTTAGAATTTTTAAAGTAAATTAATAACTATGATTGTAACTTTATTTTTAACAACAAAAAAAAGAAAAGCTGAGGAGCTACTTGCAAATACAACTGGTACTGGCTACCAAGGTCCTTAAATGTTTTATTATAATAACAAACTCCTCCTTGTTGTTCACTCGAAGTGTAAATAAACTTTATTTTCACAAGGAACAGGGTTTAATCAAATGCTTATGTACACTTTAGAAGATTTGTGAACCAGCGTCCTTAATTTGAACATTCCCTTCATATAGCTGCACTTGATACAGTGTTAGAGCTTAAAACTGTTTCTTTTTTTTTTTTTTTTTACATTTTCCTTTAATATTGGTACTCAGTAGCAATTTGTTGTTAAAATTAAAATACTTGTAGAATAATTATTTAAGTTTCGAAAGTTACTATTGCTGGTCAAAGTTCCTTGCCAATATATTTACATTAGTGGAGGTTGTAAGACTCTATTAAGATTTATCTTTCCGGATAGAGATCTTTAAAAAAAAAAATCAACTTTTTTACATTTTCCTTTAATATTGGTACTCAGTAGCAATTTGTTGTTAAAATTAAAATACTTGTAGAATAATTATTTAAGTTTCGAAAGTTACTATTGCTGGTCAAAGTTCCTTGCCAATATATTTACATTAGTGGAGGTTGTAAGACTCTATTAAGATTTATCTTTCCGGATAGAGATCTTTAAAAAAAAAAATCAACTTCTGTATTTTAGAGAACTGTTTATATAGGGATATATATATGTGCATGTGTGTGTACTTGTGTGTATATCCCTATATACATAGATATATAGAAAGAGTAATTTCAAAATATGTTTCTCTTTTCAGTTCAAGCAGTGATTTGTTACAACTGTTATTATTTTTGCCACATGCTTGGAACTTTTCATGTTATCCTGTGGTAAGAGCTCAAAGGCATCCAAAAACCATCAGAATTCAGCCAAACTGAAATTAATACAGTGGGTACGTCTAATAACCTCAGTACCCTTGATTTCAAACTATATTTCAAATAGAGCTGGGCAAGAAAAAGTAAGTAATTATTGAAGTTTGTAAGTTTTTCACTGTAACTGACTCCTTCTGTGTTTCCTTTCGAAAACCTGAGAGATTGCAATTCACTCACACATCTGTTTGTATGAAGATATCCTGATAAATTTCCTAAGGCATGAGGAGGATGTGTAGGTCAGTTAGTCTCTTATCTGTGGTTCCTGGTTATGGATTTACCATGCAAGGGAAAACGCATCCTTGAAAAGGAGTGAGTAAACTCAGAATTGAAGTGCTGTCCATAGCTTTAAAAAAGGCTGTCGCCATTGCCTTGGATAAGGTAATAATTGTGGTAGATGAGAACAGAAGGTAATTCATGCTTATCTGCCCTCCCTAAGGAGAACTCCCAGCTTGTTATTTTCCTGGAGACTCTTGCCTTCCTAGCCCAGTATTGTTAGCTCATATGTCTGGAGAAAGTAAAATTCAGTACTACTTATGAAATAATTCTTGGAAACAGCTCTTCAAATTGAGTACAAAGGTCACACTTTGTTCAATTATAAAGCCAAGAACCAGGAACATACAATTTATTTGATCAATCTCAGCTACCTGATGTAACTCAGATTGTAAATATAAAAAACTGAATGCCTGTTGATAAATGTTTGTGATGATTTCATAAACATGAAAAAAGTAATTCTTTACAAAGACATCTAAGGAAATCACTGTCTCCTGGGACATGTCCCAGTGCTTATTTCAATTATTTAACTTACTGGCCAGAAAGTATTTGCTCAGCTCTAAGTAAAATAGTAGGTGAAATGAAACCAATCATTCAGTGGGGATAAAGATGTATACAGAGGGCTTGCAGGATCAGGTCCTACATGTTATAAGCAAAATGCTAGTATTTACCAGTACAAATATTTATTTAGTGTCTGACTGATTCATTTGTTTATATGATGAATTACTTTGTTAAAAATCTGATTATAAATGTTTATTATGAAATATTGCATTGTCTTTTGAAATAACTATCCTGAGATAACTTGAGAACTTGTGTTAGATTGTTTAAGGAATAATATGCCTTCTAAGGAGATCATATTAAAAGAAAAAAAAAAAGCACAAAAGTGTTAGAGTAATGTTATGGATGAATAGATTAAGATGGGAATATCTGTGCTAATCATCTGTTTGCTTTTGTCTAGCCTGAATCATAATCTTGATTGTGAAATGAAATTTCTATGCGTATGATGTCCCTTTGCAAATGCATAACTGATGCATACACAAAAGAACATAATGAGCAGTTTTTCCAGAACCTCCTTACCCCAGGAATAGGTTCCATGGTTTTGTTGCTGGGAAGCAGGTTGCGAACTGCTCTCACGTAGACTTTTCAGACTTGCTGCCACCAGCTGCTTTTGGGAAGTAAAAGGGAAATTTTAGGCAGTGCTTCAAGGAGTGAAAGGAGGACACCGGCCTGACGTTTCATTGAGTTGAGGTGTATCCCCAGGTGGAAAGGGAGGTCCCACACCTCCTCCCTGTTTCTTCTCAAGGGGCATCGTGAAGGAAGTGGCAAAACGAGCAATCCTTCAGTGGGGCTAGTGGACCTGGACCATGCACTTGGAGTCCTACTGTATCATGGGACATGTGACCTGCACTCACCAAAGACCAGAAAGATATCCACAAAAGTGCCTTTTGGAGCCTTTATACCAGTGTGTGCTTAACAGTGCCTTGAGACTCTTGCAAAAATTATAATGGCTACATGGCTCCTAGGAGAGTACTGTGGATCCTGATGAACTGTGGAGACTTCCAAGGATCACGAGTTACCAACCACTTTCTTTAAATAGAGTAAATAGGCAATTTAAACTTCTTTTGGTTTCTTAAGAAGTAATACTAGTGATTAGTTAAGACATGGTTAGCCACACAGAAGATTTTGCTGCAAAATATAATGCTAGCTTTAAGATACAAACACAACACATGTGCCATCTGATTTTCCTGCAACTTGAAATCAGTTGAAATTTTTGGAAAAAAAATGGACTAAGAATTGGTGAGCCACTAACTGAAGGAAAGTTTTGTGCTTCTGCTCTATTTATGAAAGAGAATCAGATGAGAAGAAAGCAAAAAAAATGCCTATAGTAGATAAAGACAAAAATCAGTGATGATGTGAGAGTAGTAGTGATGATTATGATCCTAAACTGCAGCACAATGAGATGTTTCACAGAAGTCTACCTATTTACAATAAGAAAATATCACTGAAGGTTATACTATGTCTTAATTCTGTAAGTAACATATAAAGTTAAATCAGTCCATTTTTAATTCTTTCATTTCTTAGAATAATTTTCTTTACATTTTCTTCTGTCAGCATTTATTCACTTGATTAATGAGCTGGCTTTTTTTCACTGCCTTCTTTGCTTTTCCTTGGGTCTTCCCATTTGCAGTATATATTACTACAATATTTGAAATTTTTTGAGCTAGTATGATATTTCTTTTATGGTTTTATGATGTCACTGCTATATGAAACTGCTGAATTAGATTATTTTGCTGAATGAGTTTCCAGTCCTGTTTCAAATTGTTTCCATTTGCCTGTCACTGTAAGTTAAAAGTGTTCTGAATATTGCTTCGTCCCTTCCTCTGGTCTCTTTCATACTGGAATCCCACCAAGAAAAGAAAATACAAAAACTTTCCAATCCTGAAGTCTACGAAAATGAACAGAATCTGGGGGTTTTCTTGATCTCTTTTGCTTGGGGAGGGTTTACCTTCAAGTCTTCTATCTAGAATTCCAGAAGCATATTTATCAGTTCTGTAATTTTAATAACATAAATAATCATTATTAAGATGTAAGACAACTCATGTATTGGCTATATGATACAAACTGTAATTTTACATTATTTTCTAGGCATCTAATTATTCAACAGGTGCTTGCCATTTATTGGATCCTTGAAGATAAATTAAAAGCATCCTTGCTGATTTAGTGTTTATTTATCATTAGTGGAAAGCATAACCATGTAGGCAGAGACCAAAAGATGTATTACATACTGTAGGCTGCTGGATTTTGGTTCTTTTGTACTGCTGGTGGGAAGATCTCCTCACCATAGGATGCCTGCAGTGTGGTAGTATCCTTCACAAATGAGCTGTGTCTAGCAATGATTTCAAGTGGCTGCAAAGCTATAGGCATAGCATTCAGCTTCCCACAGCAGGCAAGACCTACAGGGCTTACCTGAACATGTGAGAGACTGATCCTTAGATTCAGAGGGACTTTGATAAGGGATAATCAGATGGTAGGTATGTAGGTCAAATATTGGGTTGCCCAAAAAGTAATTGTGTTTTTTTCTGAGTAAATGAAAGGCAAATTTTTCATGGGAAACAAAAGCTGTGTTAAACAATATAGTGTCCATTTTGTTCAATCACCTTTTGCCATTTTTCAGGCAACTTCATGATTCCACACTGCAAGAAGTTCTTATCCTTTTCATCAAAAACCAGTTCTAAGAACAATTTGATATCCTCATCAGCCAGGAAAGGTTTTACCATTCAAAGCATTTTGTAAAGAATGAAACAAATGATAGTCTGATGATGCCAAGTCTGGCAAATATGGTGGATGTGGTAACACATCCCATCCAAGCTGCAACAATTTTTGATGAGTGTCTGTGATGACTTGTCTGTGATCTAACATTATAATGGAGAAAAACAACACCTTTGCAATTCACCAATTCTGGATGCTTCTGTTTGATGGCATCATTTAATTTATCCAGTTGATGACAGTACACATCCAAATGAATGATTTGGTTCCTTGGAAGAAATGCAAAATACACAATACCTTTGAAATCTCACCAGAGTGACAGCATAACCTTCCTTTGGTGAATATCTGCTTTTGAAGTGCCTTGAGCTGGTTCACCATGCTTGCTCCATGATCTTTTTCATTTGTCGTTGTTGTAGGCGATCCATTTGTCATTGCCTGTTATCATAGATTTCAAAAATGGATCATTTTCTTCACATTTCAGGAGAGAATCGCAGATGTCAATGGGCTCAGTGAGATTAATTTCTTTGGTACCCAGATCGAGCTTCCGAACATACCCAAGTTGTTTTAAATGTTTTTCAGTGCTCAATTTTGATACATTAAGATTATCACCAATCTCTTGTGTTGTTTAATGCTGATTGGATTTGATCAATGCCTTTATTTTGTTGTTACCAAAGAGAGTGGAACACAAAACTTGTTTTAAAGAAGAACTCCGCTTTCCTTTCTTCTTGAAAGCTTTTTGCCCTGCTTTATGTTCCATTTCTACATGTAGTGACAAATGCTGAAACCATGTGGAGCAAAACTATACCAAAACTATAGACCTTTAGCACCTGGTTTGTTCTGACCAGCAAGCCCAAGTTCACTTAAGTTTAACTGGCAGTTATGACTTTTTCCTGTTCTCTTTTAGACATGACACACTTTATTGTTATTTAACTGGGATTGAGACCTTTGACAGCTTTGTTCTATATGGGCCTAAATTGTTCTAGTCTTTCCATTGTAAATTCATATATTGCACTATTATGTGGCACATCAGTGCTTTAAATGAGAAATAGTTTCTTTAAGCAAAGGCTTTTAAACGGTAGTATACAGCTGGTATAACCTTGCAACCACGGCTATGTGGTTGGATTAAAGTATGTTCAGCTATAGTCTTTTATTTGCTGCATTGAAACAGTGGTTTTGCTTGATGAGAAATCCAAAATGAATGTAAGTTATGACTGAATACTTTCTATTGACAAAGCTGAGCAAATTTATCTAAACAAGTGGGGCCAAATGATGAGCCAAGTGCACGGCATGTGCTGATACTGGAGAATATCCAGATACTATAGGTGCTTTTAATAGAACAAGTTATAGAAGGCATCACAGTAAAAGTGAATGTGAAATGCTGCATTTTCAACTAACTGCTAGCAGCAGCAGATTTGTGTTGTGTGTAAAATTATATCAGTCATGACTTCTGACATGATCACCAGGTGTTTAAGGGAAGAACAGAAGGGCAGATCCCTGGATCTTATCCTCATGTACAAAAGTGAGCAGAGACACCAAGATACAGCCTGGGACACTCTTAGAAGAGAGCCCACTCTGAGAGAAACACAGGTCTGGGCAAAGAAGGGAACATGCAAGAAACCAAAGAGAAGATTCCTTTTCTTCTTTTCTTTATGCTTGACGTGTTGCTGTTCTCCCAGGTAGCTACCAGGTCTGCCTGGATTCAGCTCAGCACCAGATGGGGAAGCTCATTCATTGAGCTTAATGGAAAGAAAGCGTAAATGCTGTGTATGTGATGGGAGCAGGTACTGGTGGGCAATGGGAAGTACATAGGAATTAGTATAAGGAGACAAGAAAATGGATTTTTATTTTTTTTTTCATGTGAAGTAGAAATTCAGTAAGGGCAAGAGCCAGTAATAGAGGAAGAAATAAGAGGACATAAATTTGAAATGAAGGAGAAGTTATAGACACAGTGCAGAAAACAAGTTACCTGTGTAACCATGAAATTTAATTAATGTAGACATTAAGGTAGATGGGAAAAAATAGCGCAAGAAATAGAAGGAAATAAATTGCAGGAAGAAGATAAGAACTTAGAAAGTTATAATAAAAAAAACTGAAGGACCAGCATAGGTGTAACTGTTAAGCATTGGGTACAGAATGCTTCGCAGTTCTGTTTGAGAAACATGGGAAGCATGTTATGTTTCTGCAGTACTGCACTCCAGTGCTTTATCTGGAAGTGGCTTAAGAAGCAAAAGTCAAGTTAATATTAAAATATTCCTGTATTTGTTTGCTTTTTATCAGAGCCTAAAATACGTGCATTTGTTTTCATGTTGGTTTGCCTGCACCCTGTGTGTTAAATATCTGTTCCAATGCTGTGTTAGTGGGATTTTCTGAACAAATTAAGATGGAAAAGCTGTCTTTAGTATTAACAGCTGAAGCTTAGACACAGAGAAATGGCAATACCTATGCCATATGTCTTATGAATTTATTCTTTTTTTTTGAGATTATAAGGTCCTCTAATTACAAAAAGCTGGCATTTGGAGGGAGCTTCTGCAGTCTTGCCCTGTATTCCATTCCCTTCCTATTCCACCTTCAGTTTCTAGCTTCTGCTGTACTTTAGGTACTGATGACAAACTTGGAGGACTAAGGAAATAGATCTCCTTTTTCATATTGCCATAGCAAGGAATTAAATTTTGGGCACAAATTTTGTTGTGATCTTATGCATTTAACCCAAAATTATATATTCCAGGTAACGTTATTTTTCAATATTTGGGAGTTTATTCATACAAATATGATTAATTTAGACACTCTTATGATGTCACTGCTGTGTAGAATTGCTGAACTACAGCACTTTGTTGAATTAGTTCCCAGCTCTGTTGCAAGCCATTTCCATTTGCCTGACACTTCTCTTTAAACTATCCTGAATTTTATTACAACTTCCTTCAATCTCTTCTGACATCTTGAGTTTCTTGCCAGGAACAGGAGCATGAAACCTTTCTAGACTTTAAAATGCATCTCCAAAATTAGGGCTGAAGCATACAAGACACTGATTCAGCAGCCCTTAAAGGACTCGGTGACACAGAGAAGCAAAACCTTGAAAACAGAGAGAAAATGTTGACGAACTGAGAGATCCTTAGATCCCGAGATGTATATCTGACTTTGTGAGATCCCATTTTTATAATATTTTTTATAATACTATTTATAAATTCTCTTTTTTCTGCTAATACTCATGACAGCTATGTAGCTTTATTACAGACATAACTGCCAAGTGTTGTCTGGCAGTAGCATTTGTGAAGTATATTAAAATGTCAGGAAAGGTGTTTGGGAGAGAAACGAGGAAAAATGTGCCCATACTTCTCTACTGCAAGGCTGGTTCTGTTAGTGCTCCCAGATTGGTGGGGTCAGCAAGGCCTCTGGAGGACACCTTGCCTTCCATAGTGGGATTGGGTTCCCTGAGGATTAATAAGAACCTTACTAAAACCTATCATGCTTGTGTACTGCACATATTTTACAGAATCACACACAATGACAGAATGGCTGAGATGGGAAGAGACCTCTGGAGTATATCTAATTCAAAACCCTGCTCAAAGCAGAACCAAATAGCACAGGGTGCACATGACTAGTCTTGTCTTCTTTATCCCGACCCCACCATCCCTCAGGTATTTATCCATATGGATAAGTTCCCCATATGCCTTTTTGTCTCTAGATTGCCAACTCTCTCAGCCTCTCTTTGTATGAGAGGTGTTCCAGTCTCTTAATGATCTTTGTGGGCCTTCGCTGAAGTCGCTCCAGTATGTACATACCTCCCTGTGCTGGGGAGCCCAGAACTGAACCCAGAGTTGTCTCACCAGTACTGAGGGGAATGTTTACCTCCCTCTGCCTACTGGTAATGGTCTTCCTGATGCAGCACAGAAGGCTGCTATATTAATTACTGCTCCTAGTTTTGCATCATCTGCAAACTTACTTGGAGTGTGCAACCACTTTGAATGGATGAGATTGGCAGGGGGTGGGAAGACAAACTAGTGGAACCACTTGGCTTTTCTAGAAACTCCTCCAGTTCTCAAGAAACTGAAAAACAATCCTTCAGAGGAAGATACGTTTATCCTATGTTGATACAGAAGTAAGCTTCTATATCAAAAAAGGGCTGTATCAAAGTGAAGCAATTCAGAAAGTGCTTTTTGCAGCCAGATAGGGTTCACAAAATCAGATCATAATTCATAAGACAGATTGCAGCAGGTCATATTCTACACAAACCATATTTTTGTGATGCAATTTATCCATTTTTTTAAAATAAATTAACTTTTAGAAAGGATTTTTGAAATATATACCAGTTTCATTCAGCCATATGAGTGAATCATAGTTGTCTCTTCATCTGCCCTCACTTTGAGAGTAAGACAGAAGGAATTTCTGTTATTTCATGGGACATTTACAGATGAAGCCATCTTTACAGAAGGCTTTGATTGAGGGTTTTGAAGATATTCTGTAGGGAGTTTTTTCATTAAAATGGAATTCTGCAGGGAAGGGGAACAGAGGAAGGGATGGATGTCATTTGGATTACATTATTTGGCTGATTAAAGCTACACTAGACATCATTTGAAACTCAAATTGTCTCAGAAGCTTTGCAGCATTTTTGCTGCTGTGGTAAGAGTAAGATCAGCTTTTGGAAAAGTGGTGTAAAAACTTCCATCTAGGAGAATGCAGATAATGACAAATGCAAAGGATTGAGATTGGACAAAGGATTGACTGGACAAAATTATACTGAAAACTGAAATAAATTTAAAGCCAATTTTCAGATGAGCTGTATCACCCTTTATAAAACTTCAGCCCTGGTAAGAGGTTGGTGATTGCTGAAGTTACAAAAGGCTGCACAGAGCTTCAGGGAAGGGTGAGACAGATTGCTTGGACTGAACAGTTCCTGAATAGGATGTAGTTAGCAAAACCCTACTAAGACACTGAGAAAGAGTTGTTCTGCTAGTCCTACACAACTGGTGAGCACACACTGCAGCAACCACTATACCTGTTCTAATTTATGCCAGGACTGCTTGGGTCACATGAGATTAACTGACAGTCACAAGTCGTGCTGTTGATGACCCACAGGCAACTACAGCATTGTTTGCACATAGGTGACTAGTGCTTCCAGGCCTGAAGAGAAATACAGGACATTCTGAGGAAGCATGGGGTGACAGACAGCAATAACTGCTGTGGGGATGTTGTGCCACCTCTTCCTTTACCTAAAGAGGAAAATAATTATTTAATATGGCCAAATGTCATAGGAAGAAAGGATGATTTAGCTTTCAGGCTTGCATATCGGGGAGTGCAAAAAAAAAAAATTGAGAGTTGAAAAGATCCTGGAAGTGACTTTTTAGTTTAAATTTCCAGTAGCTGGAGAAGCATAATGACAGGGTGCACATACAGCCTACCTCTGTGTGCTGTGTGCCCAGCCCCCTGCATACTATGGTTATATAGGTAAGAATGGGAAGTCAGGAAGGAATTTACCGCTTAACCTGGAAAATAGGTTGTTAACTTCTTCACAAGAAAAAATGAGAATGATAAACTTTTTGAGAAAGCCCATGCTGTCAGACCCGAAATGGCTCACAGAACCTTACTGACAGGAGCTGGTGGAAAACTTCTCAGTCACAGGAGTTGTTCTTGAAAAAATGTCAAAGGACTCAAATGTGACTCACTTATTCGACTAGTATATTTTTGATGATGGGAACAATCGGTTTGCAGCTCAAAGTTTAATCAAAGCAATGCAATTTGACAACCTGCTAAAACCTCTGAGATCAAGATGCCTTTCCTAGAAATAGGATGCCATTAAACATCATCATCACCATCATCATTGACCCTTTAGGAATCCTCCCAGTTTCAGCATTATCAGTTTCAATTAACAGTAGTGGTCTGTTGGAGGGTACCTATCTGGCTTTGACTGATTGACAACACATACTCCATTTTGTATAATGCAGTTTCCTGAAGTTTTATTAAAGAGATTGTAACTCACGTGAAGGGTACATTTTTTGACAAGGGCAATTATATTTATTGTGTGAGGAAAAAATCGGTAATGTTCTTATTTTTTCCTTGACAAGCTTAATATATTTGGTGGAAGCCATGCTAGAATTTAAAGTTAGGATGAGAACCATTAGAAACCCACAGAAATCCAAAACAGAATATCCAATAATTTCTTTCGTTATGTATTTTGAGTAAACGTAAGTCAGAAACTCAGCACCATGCCAGCCAACCATTTTCTGTATTCCCTAAAATGAATGCACATCCGGAGCTGAGCATACCTCCATATACACCACCTCTTTTTCATCATCAACAAAAGATGTCTCTGCCAGTCTTTGCTGTTACATTTTTAAACAAGTATCTTATACAGATGTCTGGAGTAGATGCTGCTTGCCATGGCTGAAGAGTACATCTTCATTTTGCTACCTTCCACTCTTAAGTGAGGAAGGTCTCAAGTGTCTCTTGACACTTGGCTAGCAGGCACTCTAGTGGGCCTCTGAGGTCCATTTGACTTCTTGGCCTGTGTTTGTACTGTGAACAATAGGCTTCGAAGTCCATTTATGGGCTTCAGTGCATCTCAGTAACAAAAAAGCCTCATGATTTTTGCCTTATATTGTATTTGTGCTTCACCTTTTAATAAAATTATATACTGATGTAGGAACCTGTGAGCCCAGCTTTGCAGAGATAATGATTTTATCTATAATATGATAGCATACAAACTCTTGCAAGGTATGGAAACACTAATCATAGAAATATGAATGTGAACATTACAGAAATTTCTGTTATACTAGCTTTCAATCAGTTAGCACATAAATGCTTCAGTTGGTAGAAATACTAAATAACAAAAAATGACTGAACAGCTCTACTTCCTTTTATAAAGAAATGTATGGATTCTAGCCGCGCCATTTGAATTAAGATCAATGAGTTCTGAAGCTAAGTCCCCTTGCAACTCAAAGTTCAATTGAATGGTTCTAGGATTAGAAGTTTATGGCTAGATCATTAAATGGCAAAAAAGTATGTTCCAGAAAACTGTTCTGTGTCTGTCTGCAGAGGCTTACTTCTACCACTGTGTAAATCTTACACTTTAAGTGCCCCTCTATCAGACTCAAGAGTGCAATTAATTTGGTCATAAAAAACTTTACCCACTTTTGTCTTTGATATCTCTTGCCTGAAAAAGAGGGGAGAGAAACAGTGCCAGTAAGACAGAATTTGTCTTCCTAGATCAGCAAAAAACAAAACAAAACAGCCCAAAGCAAAACAAACAAAAAAACCAACCCCCAATCAACAAACAAAAAATCCAAAACACCGCAGTTGTCTTATAAAGCTTGTCTTTATGGTCACCCTGCCTTTGAACATACTTGTTCTGAAGCTGTCAGCTGGAAGTTATCCTCAGAATAGTATTTGTTTTCATAACTCTGTTTATCATTTTGCTTGTGTCAACTAGGAGTGAGCCAAGTGTATCACCCCTAGTTCATCCCTGCAAGTGTTATACAGCCTATTCCTAATGGCACTGGCAGGGACATTTGATGACTACTCAGAAGCAGGCAGCAGAGAAGTCTCCAGGAAACTGGACTGACGTCACAACCACATGCAGATAAAATGTAATTAAATCTGTTTGGTTCTCCTTCCTCTCTCACATCAAACTCTTATCTCCTGAAATAACTGCACAAAAGTGGGAGCCATGATGTGGGTACCTAAACATTTGTGTGTGGTGGGGTATTTTAGTCCTGTGTTAACTCCATTTGTAACTGATAGAGTCATTGCCTTGAATTCAATAGGATGCAAACATGAGAAAGGGACACTGCAATGAGTTTATCAAAGACTGTAGAACAAAATTACAGTAATTAAGAGCCACTGATAAAAGAACAAAGTGTAAAACTAATGACAGATTAATGCAGAAAGCAGATTGAAAGCATTTCTATAATGTGAGATGAGATGACAGCTATGACAAAGTGAGAGGGGGAAGGGGAAAGCTGTTAATGAGCACAGCTCCCTGCTCTGTCAAGAGTCTCATTTTTGTTTCATCTTCCTCATATTTTCTATGCTTTGTAAAGTGAAGAAACCATACAGATAACGCAGCATAGCATATCATCCTTGTGTTGTAGTTCTGGGCCACTGTAACCAGTTTATGAATACTAATGGACTACAGTGTTCATCTTTGTTTACATGAACTGGTAACTTTCTCCCAGCTTTCTCACTGCTTTTCCCCACCTTTCTCACTGCTCTTGCAGTGGTTTTTGTAGCCAGTAAAAATGTAGTTGCATTTGATTGCTGGTCAGTTTTAAGAGAACAAAAGCATAAAAACCCTCACCATTTTAGCACTGAAGTTAACAGTTCGTTGGACAGTATCTGTCAAAAATGAGGGAGCTCTTTTCTTGTCACTCAAGTTCAACTTTTTTTTGACAAAAATTCTCTGTCTCTGCCAAGAGTTCTGTATGATTTTGCCCTACTAAGAGACATTCAATTCTGACCCAGTTTACACTCTGGGCCTTTGGAGTATCTCCCAGCTCTGGAAGGACATTCAAGCCCTTCCTAGCACCCAGTGCAAACAAGATTTATGCATACAGCAGTTCCCCTTCCACCCTCACCTACTAGTGCATAGAAGCCATAGGGCAGTCTAAGACGGTCCCTCCAGGGACCAGCTCAGGCTGTGATGTGTGCAAGGAAAAGCAAACTCTTGAGTGCAGCTCTGCCCTTTCATCTGGTCACCTCACCACCTCTGTGCACACAGTAGTTACAGGTGGCAGCAGCCAGCACTGCTGCCTTCTGCTCTGCCTCACATGCCCTGGTGCTTCGTCGGTCTTCATTTCATCATTAATTTAAAGCAGTGGGGAAAACTCTCCAGAAGTGGCTAGAAATGAAAAATCTGTAAGTTTTTTTTTTTCAATTCTATTGTTTTTATGTCACCTCTTATATATTAGAATAACTCAGAGTTTTATTTTAAGCCATGGTAGCTTCAGCTGAAATCTTTATATCAAGTGATACACACCATACTTAGGTGTATGTTCTTCCAGTTGATTTTAAATTTTTATTCCCCTTTTCCCCAGATAAATCTTTCTTAAAACTGGTTTTTTAATTCTAGACCATGAACGAATATATTCTGTGCCTCTTAAATGCACCCTTGACATTCCTCTGGTTGTTTCAATGGATGATATTTTGCAAGCTTTTGCTTCTCCATATAGAGAGCTATTTTGGAAATAAAGCATTTTAATAACTGGTGAGATAATCACTAGTTGAAGAAAATTGCAGTCTACTTTCCAAACCGCATTGATCAATTCTACCTGCAAAACATATCTGTAGAATATTTTCACTTCATATTTACAATCTTTCATGGTTTTCAGATCTGAATCAGTTTGTGTTTGGGATTCATATTTGAAGTTAAAGATTTTAAATTAAAATAATGTACATACATTTAAATATTTTCATTATTAGTAAGATATACGAAATATTATTAAGTCATGTTTTTTTCCCCTAGAGAAAAGAGAAAGTTCAAACAAAAGTGTCTAATTTTAACATCAGAATTTTCAGAGTTGCCATAGTAATTAGTGCTAGCATTTTTAGTGTTTGCATATTTCCCTTCAATTTGGCAGCCTCTGTCTTTACAAGAAGTAGCTTCTGAAATGTAATGTGGTCACATCATCACAGTGACAGTTAGCTGGCAGTGTCTGATAGCATTTTGTGTAGTTACCAAACAGACCCACAGAGGGGTGAGGGTGGAGGGGACACTTTCAGCATACTTTTTCTGTGACCACTTTGTAACTAATTCTGAACTTATTTATGCTTGTGCGTATATATGCTGGTCCTACGTGATAATACTGTAGTATAGTTTGCTCACAAAGTGAATAGGAGTTACCATACCAGTTCAGGCATGTAGCATTTCCAGTACAGTACCTCAGCTGATCGTCTTGAGGGGAAAGTCCAGAGCTCCTTGTAATGGGAATTAGTGAAAAAATAGGGACATAATTGTCTCTTTAAAATTCAGAATGTCCTGACAAATCCTTACAGTCTGACAAATTTAGTCACATTTTTCCATTTTAGGAATCTAACTCTTATTATATTAGAGCCTTTGAATATGTCATTTTCCAGCTAATAAGAACATAAGAAAATGTGTCAAAAGCATTCATTTGCAAACTTGATTGATATACCTCTGCTCTCATCTACTTTGACAGGAATGCTGTGAAGAAGCCCATGCAATTGTTTCCTCATGAAGAATTGCATTTAGCAGTCAGCACACACTAGAGGGTCTGGGAAAAATACAGTATTACCATATGAAGGATAAAAACATGAAGCTTGAAATGGGAAGGACAAAGGATGACAGAAACATGTGCTTCCAGAGTTTCCCTTGTTGCTGAAGTCCACAGTCCATCTTAAGAACAGCTTGGAAAGGATTAGCCTTCCATGTACTCATCAGCACACTTCCTTGTATTACTAGAGTAACATTCATGGCTTAGATTTCACTCTTTTTCACTGTATTGTTATGAGAGAATGCTAGATTTCCTAGAGATAAAATATATATATATTTCATATAATATATATTTCA
>NW_010209195.1:0-18644 GCF_000695765.1 Mesitornis unicolor
ATCCGCTGCAGCAGCCCTTGCGGACAGGGCGGACCCAGTTCTCTCCCTCTTTCAAGAAAAAAACAAAAAAAAGGCGATTTACTGAGCGCTACGTGGGACATAAAAGCAATTTTAACAGTTCGCTCTACAACAGTGCTCCAGAGGTTGGTTGCAGAATACCGCGGTTCTGCAAGCGGCGGCACTGCCGCGGCGCTCCGCTGTGCGGAGGAGAGGGTCCTTCCAGGAGAAGCGCAGCGCAGGATCAGGGCCTGCAGGAAATTCACAACTAGTCAAGTCAGGCACAAATTGTGCATTGCTAGCTCAGTGAATAAAGCCCTGCATTTTATTCAGCTAAACCTAGATTCACGGTATTAAGAAAACTGCTGCACTCTGCCAAATTGAACTAAGATGAATAAATGAGTGCAAACATAACTGAAATCACACTATACGCTGTTCTTTTTAAACCTATCCATTAGCATCAGGAGGCAGAAATAAGAGGTAATTTAAGGTAACATCAGAAAGTTCACCAAATCGGCTTTCTGAAGAGTACTGTGTGAATGGCTCCTCTGTTCATTCAGGGGACATCACCCAGCAGCTCTTCAGTCAGAAGCAAACCCTCAGGTGGGAGAAAGAGTTCAAGGCCACTTGGAAGTTTAGAAACCAAGACAAGGAGCTGTGGCTTGCTCCCTCACTCCCGCTTTCTACCTCAGCTAATCCCCCATTTGCAGCTGCCAAGATGCAGATGAAGCAACCACAACAAAAGCCACGTTTTCAGCTTCTGTTCTTTAAACTTGCCCTAGAAGGCACATACTCTTGTTCTGAAAAATCATTATCATTCTCCATTTTAAGAGTCCAGATGAGCTCCATAGTCCTAAAGGTATTAGGAACAGAACAAGTAAAACAACAAAAAAAAGCAAGTAAGGGTCCTTAGCTTTGCAGTTTGCAACAAAATCGAGGGCATCAGCATTAATATCAGTAAATCCAGCAAGCTCCAGCCTGAAGGCATATGGCTATGTGAAATCTCAGATTTTGCTAACTGCTCCCCCTCCAAAAAAAAAAAAGTATTCTCTAACCCTCTAAGAGCAACTTCAAATATGTCAAGTTTTATCCAAAAGGGACTAAAGCCAAAAGGAAACTTAAAAATAAACCCCAGACTTAGGAGTGGGGTGGTTGGTTTTTTTTTTGGTGGTGGTGGTTTAGGGTTTTTTTTGTTGGTTGGTTGTTGTTTGTTTTTTTTTAGGAGAGGGAGGGACAACATCTACTTATTTTTTAATGCTTGGGGGATATTGAATGTTTCCTATGCTTCACAAGTCCTTGTCATGTCATCTTCTTGAAATAACTTACTCTTAAAATCCTTGTAACTAATCAAAAGGTCAACAGCTTTACACAGAACCAAACTCCACGTATTAATCCGAAAGCCTTCAGGCACATCTACACTAGCATATTAAGTTGGATCAAAAGTGTACTTTAGAAGCAAATCTATCCCCATCACTTACCATGGTTTGATGCGTATTGCTGAGTGCTCTCAAAGTACGTCACTGGATTCCTTTTCAACAAAAGCCAGAAGATACATTTCAAGAACTCATTTAACACATTCACATCACGAGTTACCTTAGCACCACTTGCATGACACAGGCAGAGATGTTACCACTTCCAACAGTTCCAGCCCTGTCCTCCTCCCCACTCAAGCAGCATTCTTGGTGAAGAACTTCAGTTGCAAACAAAACGTTATCATAAGCAGCATCATAGACCATTTAGGAAATGTAGTTAGCACCCTGTAAGGGACAGTAAGAGACTTATTCTAATGCATTTCTCAGGGGTTGAGAAGCAGTCAAGTTGTTGTCTCCCCAGTGACAGTCAGATCTGCATTTTTAGCATGGACATGGAAGTTTCCTTTCCAGGCGAGCAACAAAAGCATCCTGTCAAGTTTCTAGCAGTGGTTAGGAAGCACTAAGCACAAGCTCATTTTAAGATACACATTTGGAGGCTGGTGATTTACTTAAATTTTATTCTTTTAAAGGACAAAGCCTTTCTGGGACAGTAACATTCCTTGAAGTGAACACAGGAGTTATTCTTAAGGAGACTATTCCTACTCGGTACCTCATTACTTTCAGTTGTATTTTCCTATCAGGATTCTCACCTCTCCAGAAAGTCTGGTTCTCAAAGGCAGCTTTGCAACTGGGGAGGATTCAGTGCTCCTGCTCCTTCCACTCTCCAGAACGGTTTCCCTTTTATCACTCTGAGACACTCGTGCTTCTGCACAGGCTCTCTAACAGCCCCATTGAGAGGACCAATTTTTCAAGTCACTCCTGTTCTGAAGTACTCAACAGCAAGCAACTTGGCCTTCTTTCCTTTTTTTTTTTTTTGTAACATCCCAGTCATGCAACATTCTCAAGGGAGAGGAACACTGAAGATAACAGTATGGGTATGTGTTATCAGGGCACAAAGAATTTTAACTTTCATAGCACCAAAAAATGGCGCATCTCCAAACCTCAACTGATCTTAAAATATCATCGTGCAAACCTGGGCTGTGCTGCAGTCATCCTGTAGATCAAAACACTTCGCTGTGCAACAGTGCAGTCATGCAGAACCAGCGTTTCCAAAAGAGGACCCAGACATTCCATGTTACAAGGCTACAGCCTCATGCAGAATTGTATTCTGAGATCTTTTTTTTGCCTGTGCACGTTGTAGATGACCTAGCAGAAAGCCGTAAGTTTTTGTAATTTGGTGTCTTATAAATAATTCCCACAGTTCACCTCATTTCCTTCCCACTAATGTTCCAGTTCTTGAAAACGGTCTGTTTTCAAGAGAGCATAAAGCACTGCTGGTCAACATTCAACCTCACTGTTTGGTCTATTTTCAAGAGAGCATACAGCACTGCTGGTCAACATTCAACCTCACTGTTAAAAGGCAAGTATATTTAAAGCCATGAGATGAGTTGCCATTTAAACAGTAAGGATGTCTGAGGACTTACTTGACTAAAGCAAAGTCGGCACACCTCAGTCACTCCTGGAACTGCAGTTTCTGGACTCACACTACCCGATTAGCGTGCCACAAGATTTTGGCAGCACTGAGGTAAACAGCAATGGCAGCATCAGTTAAGAAAAGATTTAATGACTACCCAAAGAACTAATACAGCTACAAAGAGCAATCTAAAAGTAATCTGACAGGGTATGGCTAATTGCATGGGGTTTTTTGTTTGCTATATTTTTATTTTTCTTGTTGTTGTTTTGTTTGTTTCTCCCTCAAGATTCTACTCTGAGGTTTTACCTCAAAAGAGAAAGGGCCAACCACAGAAGCTGTGCTGGAGCCACATGCCTTGGTACCATTCTCAAAGCTGGTAAGATGAAAGGAAACTCAAGACAGAGAAAGCATCAAGAAATGTTGATTGCTATGCAATTTTTGTATCAAATCATGGCACTAATGTCTGCTGGAAACCTTAGCTATGTGGTTATGAAAATTTTTATTTTGCATACTTGGAAGTACTGAAAATCCCTGGAATCCTTTATTGGTCACTGGGCAATTTAGCTCATAGCTCATATTAGCTGTTGTCATTAAACAATGACCAGAATAAATAATGCTACTTTACTTTACTGGATTTGCCTACTACAATAAATGCATTTCCCAGTCCATGTGGCACCAGTGACATGCTAACTGTTCAGGGTCACTGGCAGGACCCTGAAGGATCAGCAATCAGGTGCTCAGCACAGAGAACAGCTGGATTGTCATGCACAGCACAGCACAGCGCTGGCAGAAAGTCCAAGCACGGCTAGACAGTTCTGGGTACAAGCCAGGCCTATGAAGTTACCCATCAGAACTTTAACACGATCATTTTCACTTAGTTGTTCGTTTGTTACTAGATATCAATAAATTATTGCCTAAGAATGACTTTAGTAGCCTAAACAGATACCCCACCTAATTTTCTAGCTTATTCCAATAGATATTTTCCATGGAACAGCATTGGCTTAAAACAGAACTCATGTAACATGTATTTCCTAACTGCAGTGATGGCCAATGTCAAGTTCCATTTTTTGAGACTCTGGTTACTTTATTTACAGACCAATCCCTAAACCATCCTCACAAGGAACTACTTACATTAGAATAATAATAATGTAGGCTTCTGAACAGTTTTGAAGATTCACCAACCATCCTGTTTAAAATCATTAATCAAGTGTAATTCTCCTCCACTAGGATGGAATATCACTGCAAATGATGCTGCTGAAACTCAAAGCCAACAGTGATTCATGTACCAGGACACAAATTAAGATATTACAACTGAAAAGCACTTTTTATATGAAGCAATGTAACTTTAATCGTACCTAGTAGAATAGTCGAGAGATACCCTCCAAAGGATGCAAAATATTCAGTTGTTTTAATGTCCAGTCCATCTTTGTTGCTTATATAGCTGTAATTGCTTTTATGGGAAAAACAGCATTAGAAAACAACATGCTTTTGGCTACTTGAAATAAGGGCAGCCAGCACAACATGAATAGGCAAGAACTTGTGACACCATTAGCTTCTCTGCTAACTCGAGTAACTCGCACATCTTGATACAACAGTCAATATCTATAATACAGTGAATTAGCTGATGTAAATTTGTAGAGTCAAGACTCGTCAACAACAAAAAGCCGGACATCTCCAGCTTGAGAGTTGAAAATAAGTTTAACATAAAATTCATTAAATACCTGCAGTAGTCAGACATCTTTCACAAAATAGTTTGCAGTACATGACATCTAATCCAGAACTGTGCTAGCACCCGGTTTGTACTTAAACCTTCATCATTATATCAGTTAAAAGCATAACAGGCAAACTATACCCCACAACCTCTAGCTTCACCATTACTTCTTAAAGGATTTCCACAATATTTATTTAAGGATTTAATATAGGTTGCATTTACACTAAGAGACTATAGCAAACGAGTTGCACAAACAAGTCTTCCAAATACGAACAGATCTTAAGTCAGTGGTTAATGTCTTATGTGATAGAAGCGGACAAATGTTCTGTACTCAAATTTGCACATTGGAAATATACACCAGCAGTCATAAATCTGATGCATAACTGTAGATACTAACTATTCAAGTCTTAAATAAGGAGCATTTTTTTTGCTCCTGAGCTTGTCAAGTTTTCACAACTTCAAGAATTATTTCCTTACTATATAATTGCCTAAGCTGCTTACGTGACAGCACCTTGTTATCACATGAACTACAGCCTGAGAAATCACTTGCATGTACAATCCAGTCTCTACAGCTGGTTACTTCAAACTTTTCTTCATCAAGCAAAATAATTCTGATCTGTTGCAGTCAGTTTTCGTTATCAGAGATTCAGGTAAGGTTAGTGAGAGACTGTAATTCCTCTTATTTTAATTTTAGAGAGTAATTCTAGCTAAATCTCATTAGGAAAACCTTTAAAATAAATCCTAAATAAACCATCATAAAAGTAAAAATAAATGAAAAAATCCCTTGTACACACCTTAATTCACTGAACTAGTGCAAGTTTACACATAGACAAGACCACTGCAACTTAAGAACACTTAGTCTGGCTAATCAAAATTAAGACATTATCTCACCCTAGAAAGCTTAGAAAACACATATTGCTAGAAAGAAGCTGGACTAGCCAGAACAGGTAGTACTCAGCGTTAAAAAGCTGTAACCTGTAAGGGAAATCAAGGGGAAAAAAGAGGCAGTTTATGTTATCTCCCCCACAGTTTATTTCTACACAGTTGTAATTCAGTATTAATAAGTCTCAGGTTGAGTCTTCTGACGTCTGAATCAGATACTAAGTTTCTAGTAGCATTAACTTTTTCATTACGTTATTCAAGGGAATGCATTGAGAGTTGAAGCAGCATAAGGCAAAGCGTTTCTGTTGCAGAAGTCAGTTCAGCATGACTCATCATCAGCCATAACGCACAGCATCCACCTTCTGGACCTGACAGACTCTCAAACTGGGAAGTCCACACTCCTAACTGGTACAGTTGGTCTGGGCTGCAGGTGCTCCATCAGCAGGGAAGTACTGCTCAGGCTGCAGATGCTTTCTGAGCCAAATACCCTCCCCGTACATCTACACAGAATACTAAGCGAGAAAAGAGGTGGTGTACCCATGAACCCCACCCCTCCTCCTCTTGTGCACAAACCTATCCCAGTTCTTTCAATGATGGAGGCATACATACAGGGTAATTCTTAATTTCTCAGTTAAATCCTGCAAATTTTAAAATTAAACAAGTTCCAAGTCACTTAGTAACAAAATTGAAAAAAAACTATTCAAACTCATACTTTTGCCCTTTACATCCAGGTATTTCTTGAGCATGTTGTACTAAAAATAAAGATTCACAACATTCTCATGTCGGCACAGTGTTGAGAAGAATTTTAATTTTCTGAGTTTCGGTATCACAGAGAATTTGTGTTTGATACAAGCTACCTTATTACACAGGAAAAAAAAAATCATCATTTACAGTGTCAGAATACAGCAAACTGGGGTATTTGTCATTTGTGAATGAGACATTTAGTATCACTAATACAAGCTTATTCCTGGAGAAAAAAAACCTGTTAGTGTAGTCTTCAAAATTATTAACATGGGATTTAGAGAGAACTATATTGAATTCATTTTTGTAATAAAAAACTTAAGTCTGTCTTTCAAGACCTTAACTACACGTTAAGAAGATACTATTTTGATGCTCTTCCATCACTCGTTCATCGTTTAATGCACACACAACCATTAGTAACAACAAAGGCTGGGTTATTAAGCCTGGCTATACAGCAACTATGTGCACTTCAAGCAAGCAAGCAATTTGAACAAATTGCAGACCTTAGCACCTGACAATGCTTTACTTATCCTACTGTTGCTTCCATTCTCATCAAAAAATGTATTAAAGCCTCTTAAAAGTCTTCACTTGTACCTCCTGTAAGATTCATCCATATTCTCAGTAATGCTGTCATTGAAGTTAGAAGTGCTCAAAAAGACTTTATTCTCTAGCCAGCTGCATTAATAAAACTGGATTCCCCATTATTTTAGTCTACATTTAAACATGAGTTAATTTGTCTGACTAGGAGTAAGAGGGAAAGTAGCCACTATGCACCTGCAGGTGTTCAAATAGCCTAGAATCCAATTTGTCTCTAGAATGCTAGAGACAAATTCTCAACACACCTGTATGAAGTGCATAAAAGGATTCAGTGAATTTCTGCACTGTCTGAACAATGAAAGGTTTCTGCATGATCCATCTTTACTATGACACAATACCTTAAAACAGGTTCAGCTATTTAAATCACACTGAAGTTACTGCCATTTCAGAAACAAATATAAGGCAACAGACGCATTTTAGTAGTTGCCCACAAATCCAGGAGACTATTTTATCAGAGAACCACTTGTCAAAGAACTATTTCAATTTTTGAGCCAAGTTACTATTTTAAGATTCTCTACTGCCTGACAAGACAGCTTAGGTTCCATCATCTCAATAAACCTGTTAACAGTGAGGACTGCAGGAAAGCATGAATACTTTGTGACCTGGGCAGGGGTGGACAAGACGATGTGACATCAGCTAGAACTCCGGAATACGCAGAATACAGTAAGCTACAAACACACTTCAAGGACATCCCTTGGGAGCCCGTTACACACAGGAAAGTTTATCATTAGAATGACCAAAAAAAAAGTTATTTCACCGAGATAAATTTTTACCAATACTTACTGCTTTTTAATTTGTAGAGCAGCACACTTATGGCTTCTAAAGCGACACTGACTAATCATCCTTTAGTTCAGAAGACTAAGACGTTCTTCAGCCAAATGCTATCCAGAGAAATTATTTTACTTAGTGCTCTCTCTCATAACTTGGCTCTTTGAGATTGCAGACTTGCACTAAGGATGGTTGTAATCCATGAACTGTAAACATGGATCAGTTAATCTAAACAGGAATGGAAATGTCTTGAAATCATTTAAGTATGCGAGAATAAGTAAAGACAGAGAGAAGGCAATACAGTTAAGCAGCAGTCATCAATTTTTAAGATTAAGACAAATTAAGTCATTCAAGTGTTTCCTACCTTTTTCTGTACAATGTTTGACAGTGAAATCAAACTCACCCATTTTGCTGCCTTCATCACTTTGCCCGTGCAAGCTAAAAATGCATTCTCAGTAAGAGTTCTTTAAATAAAAAGCAAATCCTTTAAATGAAAATTTAAATTTATTTGGAAATTTTAAAATGTCATCTCTATCAATTTAGACACACTGTTTGACATTATCAGATCAGAGAATTTACACAATTTACTCACGGATAAATATTTGGCTTTTACATTCAAATGTTAAGTATTTCAGAATAGCTTTGCCTTGTTATTTCCAAACCAGAAACACTAAAGGGCATTTATTTTGCCTTTCAACCATCTTTGTTAATTAACTGGCTTTTAACATTTGCTGTACTTCAAGGGGAACATGCACAACACCAAAGGAGTTACTTTGTTTGAATGGAGTACCTTAATTACCGTTCTAGATTTAAGACTAGTTCATTGTAGCATCAAAAGGCAGTGCTAAGTGAAAAGACAAGATTTTGTTTTTTAAATATATTTTCCTTAGGTAGACTGCAGAATCAGAGCTACTTGGAAAGCTTCTTTATGAAGATAGCAAAGTCTTGCTATCCAATGATAACATTACACAGTCTTAAAGTTTAGCAAATTTTGTCTACTTTTTGTATTTTGGAAACAGCATTACAGAATTCCATCACTATCTTAACACTATCCTTGTATTAGTGCTTAACAAACGAATTCAATTAATATATCAGACCTAAAAATTGTGTTGATTTTATTGCTTACTATATTTTCCTACTGACTAGCACTAAGTTGAAAGCAGATAAACTGAAAACACTTGCAGGGAAGAGATCCGACCAATTTGCCTATTCTGACAAGCAGAGTGCCCCTCAGGTGTGTACAATGTCATTAACTGTTCGGAAGTGAATGTCATACTACCTCTCTCCAACATGGACAGCCTCCCACTATGCACCTTAAAAGTTCAGAGCCCCTCCAAGTTGTAAAAACAATGCAAGATTCAGAGCCCTGAAAAAAAGCTGATAGAGTGCACCTTTTAAGATATGCTGACATAGGGAATCCCATAGCAAGGTACTCAAAGAGTTAAGATTCTGTTCCATACACCCTAGTACAAGAGGCTGCTTCTACCTTCAGTCAGGAAGTGGCACATCATGGAAGATCTGGGACCACAGCAACAACTTTGTGCTAGAGTCCAACACTTGTAATGTCAACACATTTGGGGGGGCAGCAGAGATGTTGTTTTGTAAGAGGAAGATACTTCCAAGTCTCACGTAATACATTTTTCTCCCCCACCTTTATTTTCACTGTCTGATGGAACATCTTTAAGTGTGTCAGGAATGCTCTATCGCCTGATTCCAGAAGTCCACTACATTTCAAGAATCACAGGCACATTCCCTGCTCAGGAACACATAGCAAAAAAGTGTGAAAGATCCATTATATTCGTTTTAGAAGCCATATAAGAAACGTGTGTAATCTTAATCTTCCCTGTTTTTAAAGTCTGTTAACCTAATTAATCCACAGGTATGATGATATGTATCTCAAATCCAAAGAAACAAGTGTATTCATAAGCCTTTAAAGTATACAGAAAACTCAGTTCTGTCCTCTGATGCTGTTTTCAGGTTTGTTTTATTCACTCTTTTGGATGACTATAAATAAGTGTTTCCACTATGGAAAAGAAAGTTAGCACAGTACATTTTCATGACCAGGGAATGGATTTTCTGAAGACATCTTCAAAAGGGCAAAAGCTTAGAAAAAACAACCTGAACATTGAATTCAGTTCCTTATAAAGTCCCTTGTAAAAAATTAAAAAAAAAGGAAAGAAAGAAAAACTAAAGGAAATTCTGCAAGGCCCAGGATGATTTATTGCTTTTCTTCAGTTTTTTCCTTGGTCTCTTTCTTCTCGGAATCTTTGCTCTCTTCCTTTACAGAAAGCTCTTCTAGTTTTTCAGCAACTTTATCAGCACTATCATTTTTGTCTGTGCCTGCTAAAAGATTGATTAGGAAAAAAGTTACATAGAGGCAGCAATGGATTTTCCTGTTACAGGGTAAAGGGTAGAGAAGGGGAGGGTGAGGGGAGCAGGGAGAGACAGCTGGTATTTCGAATAATAACAAAAGAAAATAAATTCTCCACTGAACACTGCAGTGATTCATTCTATTTCTTTTCCTTTGGTAACTACCTCAGATGTCAGAATTCAAGAAATACCACTTGCATATTTTAATCACTGAGGGTCTAATCACAGTGACTGAGAAACATGTAACATTTGGTCAACTTTGCTGTTACCAGTGAAAGTCCATACAGTATCCAGTCAGGTAAATGTCTCAAGTTCTTTGCCTAACTTAAACATAATAAAAAAACAAACCCACAAAACAAAACAAAAAAACAACCAAACAAAAAAAAATGGCAAGTTCCCCAGTTTGAAACTGGAGAACAGGAAGTTCTTATGACTGAAAAATTCTGATCAAAATATCTTGCAGTGTTGACTGCAGACCACAAGTAATCTGTATTTTAGAAAGATGGAAGTGTTTCTTTACATGGTGAGATATATTGTCACATAGGCAATTCTATGAGGCAGTGCATGCATCTATTAAATAGAGGCCTGTGAAGACATGCTACAACTTCATACACATTAACGACTATAAAAATTAAGTATTCTACTAGCACAATTACACATTTGTGGAATTTGTGAAGAGGAACTGGAAGAAGGAAATATCACTGCGGTTACAATGTTCACAGTTCATTTGTGTACTATAAACAAGAAATGCTCCTTTAGTAGCCTTTCCCAAAAGCAATGTCCCAACAGCAACTGAAACAGCCTTCTACAAGAAAGAAGGCAATTGGCACTGCTGTCAACTATTGCTCTCGCAGACGGAAAAAGCACCTGAACTGAAGACTGCAGTTCAGTACAGAGTGAGCCTGCTGAAACAATGATACTCCAGGATGCTACCCACTTAAACAGCTAGAAAAAGTGGCATGGTACTACACCTTAACTTACCTTTCTTTGCTCTCTTGTCTACTTCATTCCTGCATTCTTCAAATTTTGCCTTGAATTTTTGTGCATCTGTTTCAGAAAAGACAGAATATATTTTCATTAGTTTCACCTCCTTGCAACATTTAATACTTCCAATCTTGAGTAAAAATACAAGAAGTTGCGTGTAAACAAGATCTGTAGGCACTTACAAAGTAATCTAGTTTAAACCTCGTACATGTTATGCAAAATTCTTGAATCACATATTTGTGCAGAAGCAGTTCATTTTCTTTAGCATGTCTGTTAAAGCATTTTATTTTGAAAAATATTTAAAACAATGCCAGAAACAGCTGGTTTGTAGTTACTGCAACTCCCAGCTGTCCCCAGCCTACAGGAATAAGAATACGATGTCAGAGATTGCTAATATAACTATGCAAATGACTGAAGATTAGCTTTGAACTGCTATCCTTGTCAGCTACATTATACCCTAGAAGACCTCCACATCCTTACCATAACTTAGGGCTATTAGCACCAAGTATAGAAGATAAAGCTTGTTTCATTTAGTACAGCATTCAGATTCAATACCCAAAGCCCTGGACTTGAGCTATACCTGATTACAACAGCTAAGGAAGTACAACCTTCATTATGTTTTGGTCTAAGCCAACATTTGATTTAACAGTCATTCCAAACAGTTGAGCAAGTGATAATGTTTCTACACAAGTAACAAATCAACAAGACACAGAAGTGGATCAGGCAAGGTACTTTAGCACCAGAACTACAAAGAAGGTAATCCAGCATGCCAACTTGGCCTGACTGACCACAGGAGGTCACTGCTGCCCCACAGGAATTCAGAAGCCACTATGAAACTAGTCCAGGAATTTTTTCTATCAATTCCTTTTCAAGCATCTCAAAACCAAAAAATACTTGAAGGGAATACTTATGTCTGTTTACCCATCATCTGTCTAGTCAGTACTGCAAAGTGTAAGCAGGCACAAAGGACTATTGCCTCAAGGCAAAACACTCAGTAAGCTGAACAACCTCTACCAGAAAGGGAAAGACTTTTCAAAGATGAGTAAATAGTTACCAAGACCCTTTAATTTCACATTTGATTAAGAAAGAAGAGAGAACTAAGCAGGTGGATCACAAAGATTTATTTGGTTAAACAATATGGTGTTGGAGACTTGAGGAAAAGGAAGCAAGCAAGCAATAATAAGGTCTTCCCAGATAGAGGCAAATATAGTTTTAAAATATACAGCCACTTTATTAGCCATCTAGCATGAAGAAAGAAGAGGTGGCTAACACATTAACCTTGTGTGGCAAATGGTAAAGCAGGAAATGTAACATTTTCCCTCTTTTATTTTGCTGCCTTTTTCAAGAAAAAAAAACCCTTTTTTGATTCAGTCCTAAGGAGCTGGGAAAGCTACACTATCATTCAAACCTACTGGCTAATCCGTATGTAATGACAGACCTGCTTTCTGTTGTGTTAGTCAGTGTAGTCACTCCAGAAAAACCCACCAACTAGTACAGTAGTCAGGCTTGACTAGCACTTTTCACTGAGTGTGCCATTTAATCAAAACAAAGACAACACTACATACTTCATAAAAAACCAAACAAAAAACTCAAACCAAACAAACAGAGATGTTCTCAATAATGCAGATGGACCAGAAATCTCGGGTTTTTGCTTCTAACGCAAAAATATAATCTTAACTACAATTAAGCACCTGATATAAAGGAATGCAAGTTGCAAGTATTAATCTCTACCCATGTATTACTGCCTTTATTCTAATTGGCATTACACTTGCATGAAATGGCCTAAGTTAAAAGCGATTTTAAAAGTGCCTAAGGCAGAACGCTCTATACTGCAGACCCAATTATTACACTGTTTGTCAACGCATATGTCTGTCAATCACTTAACCAGTGATTAACTGACTTCTCTGAGAGCAGTGATTAGCTAACACTACCATGCAGTGGTAAGATATAGCATACCTACAACAGTGGTTTACAGTGGTGTTTAGACATGTACCATAATGTAACAGTATACAATCACTGTAAATTCAGTGCCAGTCCACTCACTTTCTGCATTTAAAAATCGGATTGCCAGAAGTTCAGGCTTGGGGCTTTCATCTGCAAAGTCAGCATATGTGTTCCAGACCCATGCCCTGTCGCTCCCAGCATTAGGCCTCAGCTCCATTAAGGGTGTGACTGAAAAGAAAGCATTAAAAGATGTACATAATCACAATAGTAAGTGTTTCCCACATCGGCCTCCATAGATGTTATTAACAACTGACTGCAAAGCTCATGTAAAGCACTTTATACAGAAGTACTTATGGATAAATAGAAGACAGTGGTGCCCATATATATTTTTCCTTGTGTCCTCAAATAAAATGATGCAAGACCATTACTGTATAAAAGATACTAGATTCCCTGTAGTGAGGGTTTGATTCAATTCTTGTTTAAATCAGATGAATACAATAATAAAAGATACTATGTCACTAAGCACAACTCTGAACGACAGTCAGATGGTTTAAGAGGAACAGGCACACAGACAAACAGCATTCATTCTTCTTTTAAACACTTAAAATACTAAATACCACAAAAATGGATTGCTTTAAAAAATTAGTTCAAAAAAGCATTATTCCTACAATTACTCATCAAATCTCATCAGTTTACAGTTCTACTACAAGGTATTGAGCTCTGCAGTGCTGCAAGATGCACACAGCACGTTTTCAATCCATTTAAACTGGATCCAGTAAAAAGAGCCTTCTCCCTCCAAGACCCTGTAATTACTTCACCTGACTGATTGGAGAAGTTGGAATGTTACTTCTTGCACTACTCTAAGCCTTCATACACTACACACATGCAAAGTTTAAGCACAGCTTTTTTTCTTCCCTGACCCCGGATCCTTTGTCTCGTTTGGGAGACTTCTGAAGAGCATACTTGTTTTCTTGCATTTTTTAAAATTTAGAGATCCAATTACATTTTGTTTCATGTAATGTTTTGCAAAAATGAAGAGAGTTCTGTGAGCATAAATTCAAAAGGAATCTATACTGAAAGGACTTTTTTCTAAGTAAAAGACTTTTGATAGAAGTATTATAAATTTATTGATTCTGGTTTGCATATGTGCAACATTTATCTTCCTAAACAAAAGGTTTGTTCTCACTGGTTGGTGACTGCACTGCTTTCATGTTTGCCATTTCATTTACTAAGCAAGAACACCTGTGTCCTCTGAGTAGTCTGATCTTCTGAAGAGATCTACCCAAAGAAAACAAGCATTATTGCTTCTGATTTCCTACTTGTATTAAGCTACTTCAAACGAGTTATTTCAAGTTATCTAAATGTATATACTTTTTATACAAAAAACTGAGTATTACCAAAGCAAGCAACAGAATATTACCAAGTTAGTCCACTTTTTGCTAGTTATATTGACTTTCAAGTCTGTCTTGACCTTCCATATTTATTTTTATTCAAAGAGGATCAAAGAAACAAACCTTTCCTGCTCCATCAGCTCACAATACACATTCTTTCTGAATGAGTTAGCTGACTATACCATGTTCATTTCGATTTACTTCACAAGCAGAGAAAGGCAGCCACAGATTAATTTTACACCTCAGTATCTGCTAACACTATGGTTAACCAATTGCTTTTACCAATTCAGACATTTAGCTCAAAGTAGTGAACTGTTACATGACTCCTTATTTCTCATTCTTTTAATGAAAAAGCCACCATACACTAATTTCTTATACAAGAGTATTAAGGTCTACACTACCTACACGCAATTAATCATTAAACCAACCCCAGCACACACACATACTGGGAACAATCACATAATACCTGTCAACCCCAGCTAAATTTTGAAGTATCTTCAGAACATTATCAGTCTAAAGAAAAAAAATAACAAAACAAAACACAAAACAACTGTAACTTCAGCCTTGCAGGCAATCACCAAAACTAACGACAGCTTCCTCCCATTCATGAATGGAAAGCACTCATGTTTTTGATGCTTACATCCTTGTGTGCAGAGCAAGAGACAGCTATATTTATAATCTAACAAATCTGTACGTGTGTATATACACATGCCTTTATTTGTATAAATATAGTATTTCTCTAGCTGCTACTAAAAAGCCACTGAGCTCTTAATCTACAAAGCACAATTCTACAAGCTTTTTTAAAAAACAAAAATAAGAAGTACAGCAATGCATAACATACTATAATGGTTTGCACAGATTTTTAGGGTTTTATCCCTCCTCATGAGGAGGCGAATTGTTCCCTTCTCCTTGTGCTTCAGGAGTTTTACATCACCAGTTCCTCGTTCTTTCCATTCTGGAAGGTCATTCTCAGACGCAAATCGGAACAGCTTTGCTCGCCTTAAAGAACAGGGAAATTAAGAAGTTAGCCTGCACATAGAAGCATTTATCAAAACAGCACATTTGACTGAATAGTACCTTTGTTTTGGTTGTGTTTTTTTTTTAAGTCACATACAAGAAAAAATCCTTTTGTAAGGTCCCCTGTTCTACTTCAACATACAAATTTAGAAACTGATAGGATACATTCAAATTTAATGACAAACTATTGCAAATTACATAATAGCTATACTAAAAATTCAACAGGCTCTGGACGCACATTCGTGGGGACGATAAACATATTTGGTGCAGGCAACCTTTTAAGTTAAGGTAGCTAATTAACAGGTTTTGTCACAGCTAGAGTTCTTACACTATTATGAATGCAATCACTACATCTAATCCACAGTATTTATTAATTTAAGAAATTAAGCAGCTTCACACTAAGGAAAGACTCTTGTATAATTCCAAGCCCAATGTTTGATCAACTGCTAACAGAGTGCCTCACCCTCTAGAGTTACTAATTTCCTTTTAACTCTAAAATCCTAGTTGTTGCTATTCCTAAATCAGGAATAAAGGAAGCTTAGTGCTGCACTGCAGTGCAACATACCTGCTTCAGAACATCACTGTTTAATCTTCCTAGATGCCAGTGTGCCAAAAGAGAAACAGGAGTATTTTGGGACATTAGTCAGAAGTGACCCAAGAGACAGTATGAGCTCTGCTAATGAGGAACTTAAGACACTGCTATAGGAAAGGAAGCATCTGCTCATACTACAGGATACATATATATACACACACACACACTTTTCTATAAAAGAGGAAGGGATAGGGACTTGTAATAAGCCAGGTCTTTCAAGAGAGGGTGTCAGATATTGGATCAAGCTACTCTTAACAGATGCTCTGATACAGGTGAACTACTTTAGTCCAAAGCAAGTGCTTCACTCTATGACTAGCTGGCATTCAGTGGGTGATTCGTCTAAGTTTAGCTATTGGAGCAACTGGCATTGAAAAAAAGGATTCCTTTTCTCCTTCATCCCTTTGTAGGCACAAACATGAACATACACTGCAATTTACTCTATTATTTTGCTTCCTTCCTTTTTTATAAGCAAATCTCTTCTTTCTATCTGATTATGCACATCACACCTGCAGAGAGGCCTAATGGTCAGAAACCATCGCTTTAGTTTTTACCAGAATCTGTATAAGAAGAACTCAAATCTGTCTTCCAGATGAACAATACCCTTCTGTGATTAAGTAAAAGCAGTATGCTTAAAACCTATTTGAAGCCATCACATTATGGATCAAATCCAAAATACTTATTGAGCCTTTAGCCTACATGTTTCTTCAGGCAGATCATACATCTTAAGCAAGCTATCCTGATTTGACAATAAGCCAAATCTAAGGATAAAGCTATGTTTAAGACAACAGAAAGGTGCTGCCACAAATGCCTCAATCTTGTACTGCATCTATCACAGATCACCCTTTACAACCGAGGATGCATGGCAGCAACACTACAGAAGTAATGTTTTCCCCCAAGATACTTGTTTTATACTCAGTCATTCCCCCCTCCTCAGTTTCTGCCACCACAGTAAATACCAACCAACTTGGATTACCACTTCATACAGAGACTCCTAACAAGTTATCTAGCTTTTTATAAACACATTAAGGCTTAAGCCTAATAAACATTTAGATAATATACAGAAGTATTTCACTTACATCTTAAAGAGTTCTTCCTCATCCTCTTCCAGAGTTTTTATTTCTTGCTCAGGAAGTGAAACTATGGGCTCAAACTGAGGATCATGGTTAGAATCATCTGCATTTTCAGTAGAAGTATCATGCTCCTCGTGTGTTTCCTGGAGAGAGAAGGAGGAAAAAGATACACACAAAACTAGCTATGTACTTAAAATCTGAAGTACCCATATCTAGTGTTTAAAACTGAAACATTTATGACTATTCCGGAGTTAGATTGTTGTAAATGAAACACAATAGCAATAAAGAAAAATTATAGCTTAAAAATGTCAACACACAGTTCCATGAAGTAAAAAAAAAAAGTGGTCCTGCAGTGCTAGATGTTTTAGTCCTACCACTCTTACTGATTGAGTGGAGGCTTGGCCTTGAAGCAATAGCTCTCTGTCATGGAAAAATAATTTCGTAAACTAATTTTCCTATAGAATGCATTTTACGCTACTAAAGCACTACTATGTCTTAGTGGCTAATGACCCATTAGTAATGGGAAAAAACCCCACCAGACCCACAACACCAAAGCAACCACCTAACCCGGCTTAAGGGACATATTACATCCAGAAGTTCATTATTCTAGCCTTATATATTAGAATCACCACAAAGGTGTTTTTGAAGCACTCATGAAGTAATTTTTTTTAAGACTCTTTG
Source organism: Mesitornis unicolor (assembly GCF_000695765.1). Lineage (NCBI taxonomy): Eukaryota > Metazoa > Chordata > Aves > Mesitornithiformes > Mesitornithidae > Mesitornis > Mesitornis unicolor. The sequence goes on from NW_010209195.1 coordinate 17,692, forward strand.
TGGAACATTAGGTTATGGGTAAATGGCCAGAATACTATTTCCAATTTAGTTATTTAGGAATCTGCCACAGCATGCATTAAGCTTAAGAACTGTTTTTAGTATGTGACTAGTATCTAAGTGATAAACATCTCTAATACTTCATACATATGCACTGCTAAGAAGCATTAAGTAGAGAAGCCTACAAGGAAGGTTCATCTGCAAGTTTAATAAGGCCACAAAGAGTATCTCAGACCAAGAAAACTGATTTGGGTTTTCTGTTGTTGTTTGAATAACAGAGAAAGAAAAAACAGTCTATACATCCAAGACACTTAAATCTTATTTTCACTTTACAAATAATAGAGTCCACTCTTACAGGCTCTATTTAGAATATCCTTTACAGAACAGGTACACAGCACACGTGCATAAAGCAGCTGAAATGAAGCTGTGTTTTTACTAAACGGGGGGAGGGGGGGTAAAGGGGAACTGCAAAATAAATTCCGATTATGTCAACATCATCACACAAGCTATCACTAGTTTTATGTCTCCAGTGTTCCAGAATGCAAGAAAAAAGTGAGAAAAACAGTAAGTCACGTCTGTTTTGAAGAAACAGGAAAAGAAACATTGACCAAACTTTTGTATACTGTTTTCTCCAGTAGCACACCCCGTATTGTAAATTCATCATCCATCCTGCATCTGACCAACTAATTACAGAAGCTACAAGAAATGCATCATTCACAAAATCCACATGCAAGAAAAAGTGGATGCTGTTATCACGATATGATCCCGCCCTGCCGCGATATAAAGCACGTGAGGCGGCTACTCTCGCCGGGCCGTGGCACGAAGGGTTCAGTCAGCCGGACCAGGAGGAGGAGGGGCGGAAAAGACGGAGAAGAAAGGAGGGAAACGGGGAGAGGGATCACTCAAAAGCGCTCAAGTCGCAGTAGAAGCCGTGGCGCCTACGAGACGCTCAGGCT
>NW_010209196.1:0-10418 GCF_000695765.1 Mesitornis unicolor
AAAGAGCTCACTTTTAAAGTGGGCCGTGGCAGGTGGTTTCCCAGGGAGACTGTGCATTCTCCATTGTTATGGTTTAAGGGTTACCAGCCTGAAAAGGAAGGACTGGTGGTGTCTGCAGGACCCTGGGGGGGTCCGAGATCAGTACTGTTCCCTCCCCTTTCCAGCCACAGTCTATAAAAAAACAGAGGTTTTCACGGGCTTTTCCTGGCTTCCTGGGCTGCTTTCTGTCGCATCTCAGCAACAGCTGGGCCTGTTGTTTTTTTTTTTCCATTAAACTTGTTGCATTCTTAACTTCCAACCTTGTGCAAAGCATTTTTTTTATTATTTCTCTCTCTATTCCCTTTTCTTAATCCTCCCCCTAGGAGTGGTAGGGGACAATAGAGAGAAAATCCTGCTCGTTCTTTCTCTGACCCTTAAACAGAGACATCCATAATTGAAAATTTTCAAAATCTGACTAGATAGAGCCCTGAAAAACTTGATGTTAATTCAGTCATGATCAAGCTTTCAGAAGAAGAGTGGACCAGAGACTTCCTGAGGTCTCTTTCTGATGCAAGGGTTCCATGACAATGGCACTGCAGGGAACAGAATGTAGCACAGTGATCTGCCTAGGTGACTGCATAGCCCCACTGATTCATTCAAGGTCTTGACATTTGCCAAACAGAACACAACTAAATCCTGTTAGGGCTGTGAGATGCTCTGCTGCAGTTGGAGAGTACCTGATGAAGGCCAGAGAAGGATCTTAAAAAAATATTCCTTAGGTTACAGAATAAGCAGAAGAGACAGACTGCATAAAAGTGGAGAACTCCTTGGGGAAAAAAACAACAAAAACAACAGCAAAACCAGAAGAAAACCCAACAAAGCAAAAAAAACCCACAAAACAACACTTAGATGTAACAATAAAAACAAAGAGTAAAACATAAGAACAACTTCATATAGAAATAAAAAATATACATATATAAAAAAGTATTTTTAGACAGCAAAAGATAGCATAAATGAGATTTCTCTAACTGCACATCTGACAGGTGGATGCTTAAAGCTCCGTCTTAAAGACCTACCTATATCTCTACTCTATATATATCAATAATCTATATTGATCTATATATACATATTCACATAATATGCTAAGAGAGAGAGGATTTGTCACAAATCTTTAACTAAGTTAATGCTCAATATATTGAATTATTTTGAGTCCTGGGCATTCTGGCTTTTGAAAATTGCCAGGACATTTTTTTTTCCCTGTCAAAATTATTTTTAAAAGAATATTTCAGTAAATGATTTTTTTTTCCTTTTGAGGTAGTTTTTTCCCACAATAACTGTTTAAATCATATTCCATCCTGAAAGATATAAGATGACAATCTGGTGTTCATAAATACCTGAACAAAACCATTGCTGTCATGGTTTAGGTCCAGTGCATAACTGAGCACCACGATGCCCCAAAAAAGGGCTAGTCAAAATAAGGACTGGGGGGGCTTCTCACCATTTAAACAGCTCACAGGTAAAAGACAGACTCATCATAAGGAATAAAAAAACCAAAACTATTTAAATTTGTTACCAACATCAGAGTAGAACAATGGGAGATACAACCAGATCTTAAAAATCAAAACACCTTCCCCCCACCCCTCCCTTCTTCCTAGACTCAACTTTTGTTCCCGGTTTCTTCACATTTCCTGTCGTCCCTCTTTGCCTTAAGGCGCAGGGGGATGGGGGTGGAGGGTTGCGGTGGGTTTTTTCGCCACATCACATGCTTTCTTAGGAGTAAGGAAAAAAAAACCAACTCAGCTCAGTGTCTCTTTCTCTCTCTTTCTCTGCTTCCACGTGGCCCCCTTTCCATACGGGATAAAAGTCCTCCTAAGTCCAATAGTGGTCTGCCCACGGCTGCAGTTTCCCTCACACACACCAAGTCCACAAAGCGCCAATCTGGGTCTGCCCATGGTCACAGTTCCCTCACACACGAACAGTCGACCCGGCTCTCGCCACGGGTTGCAAAGGGGAAACCTGGGTTCTGCGTCCTCCTCCTCCTCCCTCTCTTTTCTTTCCTTCAAAACCGACCTTGGTGTTTCTTCAAAGTTTTTCTCCTTGGGCCCCACTCCCTTCTCCGCTGCAGGTCTCCTCCGATGGTTATGGAGATCCCGGCTTTCTCTCTCTTTTTTGGGGGGTGAGCTGCAGCGGGGCTTAAGCTTAAGTTGTGGTCGGGGCCAACCAAGCCCAGCCGGGCAAGGCCGGGACCGCGCCACCCACACCTGGGGCCGCGCTGGTCAGGGCCGGTGCCAGAGGGAGAGTGAGGCACGCCCCGCACTCCCCTTAAAGACATGAATTCGCAGGAGCGCTGATTGTCTTGGCCCTGGTCAAAGGTGGGTCTGACAAAGGCAAAGGGGGAGCTTTTCAGGTAGCTTCTTAAAGGGCCATGTCCATAGCCCTTCCCCCATTACCAAAGACACAACCAAAAACCCCCTCACAGAAAACCCAGTACAATTGCTTTGACTAAATTTGAAAAAAAAAGTATTACCTTTTAGTTTCCTTGTTGAGCCAGAGTGGTGAGGACCCATATTCTCTGTCAGAAATAATTTCTAGTTCAGCTTCATCTCAAACCACCTAGTTCTGCCATGTCCTTTGTAATACGTCTGGTGTATGGATGACCCTGTACAGAATTCTGACAGTATGCAAACCAATAAAATAACTACTTTTCTTTGCTGGGTTAATTTTTGCTGGTTTAATGAACTAACTAGCTTGACTTTAGATTATGAGTACAAGAGCCTACACAGGAGTGTAGGGGTGGAAGAGATCAACTGAGGGCAGAATGGGGCTGCCTCCTACATTTCGTTGAGAGCCTGGTGTCAGACCCACACAGCCATTTCAACTGACTCCACCTAAACTGATCTAAGAGACAGGTTTAAGAAATAGCAAACCCTGAGTGCCAGCTGCTGTGAGAGATATGAATCCATCCACAGTGGCCCAGCCTAGCCTACTTTAGCCATCAAACTTATCTCTTTTGATATATTGTTCAGATAAATGCATGTTTTGTTGAATGATAGATCATTTCAATAAACACTCATTCCATGTTCCTCTCTCTGTATACCATGTTCATCATATTATATTACTCACAGAACTGAAGCAAAGCAATCTGTTTGGATGGAAATTAAACGCTGTCTTGCCACCTGACCATTCACCTCACAATTTTATTCTTCCCCCACTTTCAGTAAATACATTTGTATCTATTGACCCAGTTAATAATGGTGATAATAATAATAGTGATGGCATGCCTACATGCATACTCTTCAGAATTTGATAGACATATTTGTGTTCGGAAGACAGACAAAAGTTTTTTTTGCAAATGTACCTGTTAATCTAAATTACTTTTGTTGTGTCAAGACTGCCTTTTTATTACAGTCTGAAATCATCACACAGTTTTATAAGATTCATTATGGACTTGTCTTTTTTTCTTCTCTTATGTCACACAGAGAAATTTAGATTTTTTTTTTGTCTATTTAGTAATTTCTGACATAGAAAATGTACTCAGAGTGTTTAAGGCAGTCAAAGAAAAGATTCTTCACATAGACAAATATAATTTGTCGAGTTAACTGAATTTTGAAGCTTCATTGTTTTGTTTTGTGTTTGGTTTTTGTTTGTGTTTTTGTTTGTGTGTTTTTTGTTTGCTTGTTGGAGGTTTTTTTTGTCATGGAAAAGTTCTCTTAAGAGAAAGCAAGCTGATGTTTTGGAGGAATAGTCCAAGCAGGCTCTTATTTCTCAACCATATTATGCCACTATGGCAATGGTGTTCATTTGTTGTTTCCCTTACAATAAACACTTGATATAATAGAATGTATTTCTAAAATACGAAAGATGGTAGATTACAAGATTATTTTAACCATACTAAGGTTTTAAGATGTATTCCTGAATAAGAGTTTTTGGTCTGCTGTTGTCATTATTGTTTTTATTGTTATTAGTCTGGGTTTGACTTTGGCTGATAAGTTTTATAAAAGCATGAAAGGCATTTGATTATATCAAGCTGTCTGTTCTTTTTGATATTTGGGTTTATACAGTCTACAATTCTTGCATGAATTATTTTGACTTTAACTGTTCTTAATAATAATAGTTTTTCTTTAAAATAAGGACACTTAAACATTATTTAGCCTAAACAACTACTCTTTCAAAATGTTATCTATTTTAAGACTTGTAAACCTTTCTACTCTCCAGTCTAGAAAGATATTTAAGCACAAATCCTAAATGGAATGGCTAGTACTTAAATGAATTGTTGAATTTGGCCTAGAAGTAAAATACTAGTTTCATTTAAATGAGTAATGCTCTGGAGATTGACATCAGTTGGACCTGGATTTTAATGACAGTCTGCTACTTATTTCTTCCACCAATGTCAAGGAAAGCAGATTATTGCATTCTTTATTAATTAATTATGTATTTTCATGGGCTTAATGATGCAAAGACTGGCTCATAGTAAAAAATATCCTGTCTTTTGAAAAGATATCAGTGATGTTATCCAATGACTAACAAGCTCTGACAATTTTCCATTCCATTTAAACTGTTTCTGGATTCAAACATTCCAAGAAATCTGATTATAATTTTTAGTTGGCAAGCTACTGATTTTATATGGAACCTAGACAAGAAGTGATTTTTCTGCAAGGCTCTAATTTACCCTGCTATTAAACACGATGGTAGCACTGAAACTATCATAAGCTCTACATGTCTGCCTGGGAGGGTAGATGGCATTGCCATTCTGCTGGTCTCTGTGAGCAGATATTGAGATGAGGTCAGAAGTGAGGTAGGGATTTTTTGTTTTGTTTTGTTTTCTGAGTTGGTTGGTTGGTTGGTTTGGTTTAGAATTTTTTGTGTAAGATTCTGATTATTATTTAAGGCCAGTTGATTCATACAAGTAAATGGGAGAAAATATTATCCCCATGGTTCTAAATTGTTTTCCTTGACCTTTAAAACACATCCAGAGCTATGTATTTTGGTCCCAGTGTATTGGGCTTTACTGTGAAAGGTTTTGGTTTTGTTTTTGGTAGGGGGGGAGGGATATGGAGATAGCCTTGTAAGAAGCCACCTGAAAAGCTCCACTGGTTTCAGTGTCAGAGCCACCTCTGACCAGGGCCAAGCCAATCAGTGCCCCTGTGAATTCATGTATTTAAAGGCGGTGCAGGACATGTGCGCTCTCTCTCTGTGGCACCAGCCCTGACCAGGGGAGCCTCAGGTGTGGGTGGCACGGCCCCAGCCCCGCCTTGACCAGCCAAGCTAAACTGGGCTGGACTGGCCCCAGCTTAAGCCCCGCTGCAGCTCAAGAGCCAGAAACTCTTCAGAACCATTAGAAGAGACCTGCAGAGGAGACAGGAGAGGGACATGAGGTGAATAACTTTAAAAAACACCAAGGTAGGTTGCAGGAAGAAAGGAGAGGGGGGAGGAGGAGGACTTAGAGCCCAGATTCCGCCTGCAACCTATGGTGAGAGTGCAGATTGTCCCGCCTGCAGCCTGTAGAAGTTCTCCTGAGCAGGTAGCTGCCCCTCAAGAAGCCGTGACTCCGGGCAGTGTGTGCCAGAGCAGTCTGTGTGTGAGGGAACTGTGACCGTGGGCAGACCCATACTCAACATTTGTGGACTTTTCTCCTGTGAGAAGGGCGCCGCGTGGAAGCAGAGAGGGGCTGGGAGGAGTCCTCCTCTACCCTTGAAGAGGAAGGAGTGGCAGAGACTGCATGGGATGAACTGACTGCAACTCTCATTCCCATCCCCCCTGCGCCACTGGGCAGAAGTGGGGGACGTGAAGAAACCGGGAACAAAGCTGCGCCCAGGAAGAAGTGAGGAGTGTGGGGAAGGTGTTTGACTTTAAGATCTGGTTGTATCTCTCACTGTTCTATTCTGACGTTGTTTGTAACAAATTAAATTCTTTTTTTTTTTTTTCTCCCTATGATGATTCTGTCTTCTACCCATGACTGCTTTAGTGGTGAGAAGCCCTTCCAGTCCTTATTTTGACTAGCCCCTTTTTTGGAGGGCTCAGTTACACACTGGGTCTAAACCATGACAGAGATAATTAAAAAAAAATTATGTTTATTGAAGTCTAAATGTTTCAGATGCAACTCTACTTTTCTGATACTTAAAAGCTTTGTTTTACAGCTCTTAAAATTCTGAGAGTGTAATACTGTGAGATTAAAATAGAACTCTTCAGCACTTTTAAGAAGAAATGAAAGTAAACTAAAATGAAAAATATCAAGTCTTTCATATGCATGAATACTGTTAGAATTGTAGCTAATGCAAATTTAAAATGCATGTAGTAGTATTCAAGTCAGTTACTAATTGTTTTCCTCTTTGGCAAATTGTTATTGAAAGATAAGAAATGAAAGGCCGCTCATGTTAAAGAAGGTATTTCTGACTATGAAATATAGAAAGAGGTCTACATTTTCCTCATGGTTCTTTGTGTGTCAATGAACACAGCTATTTTGGCTGAAGGCAAACAGCGTACACTATCCATCTTGAGAAGTAAGTTAAGCAGTCTGTCAGTTTCTGCATTCTCTGTTATATACTTTCTGCATCTGAATGTGATTATCAATGGATTCCAAGAATCTGCAAAATGTTCTGATGACAAGGTAGGATGGGTATATCTGATGCATGAAAGAAAGAATATGTGAAAACAGGAATCTGCCATGGCTTCAGAGCATGGAAATTGTATAAATCTGCAATCAAATATTTAAAATCTCCTCTAAACCAATTTAAACGTATTCAGCAGACATATTTCAAACCCTACCAGGTGTTTTCTTCAACTGCTAGTGTTGCAGTGCAGATTTAGCCTATAGTGGATTCTGGACATTCAGTAGATATCTGCTGGGCAATTTAAATAAACTGTGGGAAATAAAGTAGTTTGGGCCAAACCAAAACATTGTTATCATAAGTGTTTTAAAAAAATTTTAAGGTCACATCAGAATATTTTATTTGATCTGAAATGTGTGACTGACTAACTCCTTTTTGGCCTTTTAAAGAATGCTGATCTTCAATAAAAAACACATTCTGAAAATGAAAAAAAGTATTTATTTTAAATATGAAAGAATTTTAAAATTCTAAAATAAAGCATTTGATTACAATAATCCCAAATAGAATGTTTTTAAATTTTCAAAAATTTATGTTCTATTTTAAGACCAATTAAAGGACACATGTGACCCAATTTAAATCCTTCTGGAACTGTTTTTTAATTTATAAAATGTCGCCAAGTTCTAGGTATGTCTTCCAAAGATTGTAATCATCTATTTACAGAAAACATTGACTCATCTTCCCACATGCTATCTGGATTTCTGAAATGGACCTCAAGAAATCTAAATTCTTCTAAGTAGCTAAATTTAACTAAGATATCGATAGATGATGGATTCCTCTTATCATCTCATTTAATTTTCTTTTATCTTTTTTCCTTTTTTTATTGTAAAGGGAGGAATGTCTTTTCAGATAGACCTATCTTCTTGCCATGAGCCTTTGACCTAAGGAATGGTTATTTTGACCTGATTTTTTTAAAGGACAGGATTTATGAACAACCCTTTTTACTCAAAAATAACCAAGAGTCCTGTTACTCCTGTGAGACACTGTGAAGGTCAGTCAGATGGATGATAAGATACTGATGTCTGAAGAAGGGTTTTTTCCATGTCACTCTGTGTTGAAAGAATGGATGGAGCATGAAATGCAGTTTAATGTTTTGTGCTGGTTTTGCCTGGAATAGAGTTAAATGTATTCATAGTAGCTTGTATGGTTCTATGTTTTGAATTGTGCTGGAAACAGTGTTGATAACACAGGGATGTTCTAGTTATTGCTGAGCAGTGCTTACATAGAGTCAAGGCCTTTTATGCTTCTCACACCCCCCCGCCAGTGAGTAGGCTGAGGGTGTTCGTGAACTTGGGAGGAGACACAGCTGGGACAGCTGACTCCAGCTGACCAAAGGGATACTCCATACAATATGACATCATGCTCAGCAATAAAACTAGAGAGGAGGTTCGCAGAGGGGATGCTTCTTGGGGACTGGCTGTTTATCAGTTGGCTGTTGGAAAGCAATTGTTCAGTTGTTTCCAGTTGCGTCACTTGTCTTTTCTTGGGCTTTATTTTTCTCTTTTTTTTTTTTACAAATTTATTATTATTGTTGTTGTAATTATTATTACTATTATTGTTGGTTTTATAATTATTTTTAACAAATTATTACACTGTTTTTATCTCGACCCATGAATTTTCTCACTTTTACAATTCCAATTCTCTCCCACATCACATTGCAGGGGGGCAGTGAGTGAGCAACTGTGTGGTGCTTACTTGCTGGCTGGCGTTAAACCACGACACTTAATTAAATACAATGAAAGTTAATGCAATTGCTTATTTAAATGTAATAATCTAGTTATAAGAATCTGAAATGCAGTTCTTTGTTTTGATTCTTATTGCTAATAAAATCAAACTTTGTTGCATATAAATTTTCAATTTTTTGTAAACTACTTTTTTCTTCTGAAAATTCTTTGATCAGCTATCCCTAGATTACTTTTATTTCTAAACTTAAACACTGAATTTTACTGTATTTCTACGTTAGTGAGTGATTGCACATCCATTTTTTTCATGTATTCTGACATCCTGATCAGTGAGGGAGAGAATGAATCGGAATTACACTTTTCTAGAGACAATAATTTGCAAGGACTCTGAATGCCTTGTGCAGTAGTTGTTCTTGCAAAGTGCAATATATTCATTAGATATTACATTATACTTTAGATTTATAAAAAAACACATTAAGACATATTTCTGCCAGCTGACTGCTAAGGATAATAAAGACTTGAGTTCTTTTAACCAAAGCAAACAAGTGATAGCATTGTACTAAAGGGAAAAGACACCATCGTGATGCCTGATAATAGAGAAAAGAAAATGCTTCTGGGCCCTGTACTTCTATCATGGTTTCAAAAATCACGATTTCTTACACTCTTTTTTTAAGTAGTCATGCTGTTTTCAAAGCAGTGAATCACTTTTGTCAAAATATAAATGATGGTAATAAAAGACAGTTGTGTTTTCTAAAGGATAATAAGAGTTAGTGGAGGTTACACAGTTGTCACATCCAACTGCAGCAATCTAATCAGTCTTTTTTTAAGAGTGTCTATAATTGCCACATGTCCAGAAAAGAACTTGAATTTCAGGCCCTTTCCCCATTTTTATGTTGCTTTCCAGCCAACTACCACTGACAGTTCCCAAGACAGGTATCTTTCCACCAGCTAGACATGCTTCCAGTCACCTTCTGCAGCTTGGAGGTGCTTTGCTGCTCCATGCCCTTGCAAATGCCTAAATCTATGGCACTCAGTAACCTGTGCTTCTCAGTATGCTCCCCATTGCACTCTGATAGAAAAAGAGGTACCAACAAGGTTGTAAAGTCTTAGGGGTTTTTCCTCTAACACTTAGTGAAAATAAGTTTAATAAGGATGTCATCTTATGACTTCTTTTCATTAAAGTTGTCCTCTGATATGTAATGATGCTTTTGAAATATAATTTATTCACTGGGCAATGATAGGCAACATCATCAACTACCTATATAATAAACAATGTGTTCATACACTTTAAGTGCAGTTCCTCTAGCACGTCTGAGTCCATACAAGTTTATGTACATAAACTATCTAATAATGCAGGTGAATGACTAGTTTAAGAGAGTTTCAGCTAACTGGCAAGGACATGGAAGACATGGCATAAGAAACTGATGGACATGACAGAAAACAGTGTGAGAATCTGACAAAAGTTACAGATGGTGCCATTGAGGGATTGCTGGGTGTCATGAGTGGTTAAGGCAGAGTTATGGCAGAAGTGACAAAATCTCACAGATAGTTGGAGGGCAGCCTTCAGAGCATTTATGGGAGCAGAATCTTGCAAAGACAGTTTCAAGTAGAGCTGACATTACTTAGACAACAGTATCATAAATATCAAGTTTGTGTACAGTTGCAACAAAACTGGGAATGATGGAAAATAGAGTGAATATCACAGAATCACAGAACGTTAGGGATTGGAAGGGACCTCAAAAGATCATCTAGTCCAATCCCCCTGCCGGAGCAGGAACACCTAGATGAGGTTGCACAGGAAGGCGTCCAGGCGGGTTTTGAATGTCTCCAGAGAAGGAGACTCCACAACCTCTCTAGGCAGCCTGTTCCAGTGCTCTGTCACCCTCACTGAGAAGAAGTTTCTTCTCAAATTTAAGTGGAACCTCCTGTGTTCCAGCTTGTGCCCATTACCCCTTGTCCTATCATTGTTTGTCACCGAGAAGAGCCTGGCTCCATCCTCATGACACTCACCCTTTAAATATTTATAAACATGAATGAGGTCTCCCCTCAGTCTCCTCTTCTGCAAACTAAAGAGACCCAGCTCCCTCAGCCTTTCCACATAATCATCTTTGATTATCCCTTAATCCCTTAATCATCTTTGTAGCCCTACGCT
>NW_010209197.1:0-6893 GCF_000695765.1 Mesitornis unicolor
TCCCTAACGTTCTGTGATTCTGTGATCATGCAGAGGGCCACCTAATCCCCTTGACTGAGTACTTATCACATACTTGTTAATCTGAGACAATTGTTTAGATAATCATATAATCATATAATTTTGAACATAACTTTCTCCAAGTTGGTTTATATCTTCCCCCCTGTATGTGAGCCCGTAAGGTCTTCCATACAACATTTCAAAAGGACTCAATTTCTCTTTACTTTTAGGTTTTACTCTGATTCTCAATAAAGTCAAAGGTAGTGCCTGAGGCCATTGTAAATTGGCCTCCTGTCCAATTTTAATGATTTGTTGTTTAAGTAAATGATTCATTTTTTCCACTTGGCCACTGGCTTGTGGCCTGTAAGGGTTGTGTAGATGCCAATCAATTTGTGATACTTCACTCACCCCTTGTATTACTTCAGCTATAAAATGGGAGCGTCTATCTGAAGACATGTCGTCAGGCACTCCAAATCTTGGTATTATTTCATTAAGTAATACTTTGATCACTTCTCTGGCTTTATTGGTTCTTGTTGAAAAAGCTTCAGGCCATCCTGAGAAGGTATCTGTTAGCACCAAAAGGTACTGATATCTCCCTTTTCTTGGGAGTTCAGAAAAATCTATTTGCCATTGTTGTCCAGGGTAATTGCCCCTATCTATTTTTCCAAATTCTACTCTATGGGTCATCTGTGGATTGTTCTGGAGACATACAGCACACTTTTGAGTAACTTGTTTGACTGTAGTATACAGCTTCCTCCCTATTATTCTTTCTTTTAAGTAGGTGTATAATGTATTTCCCCTCCAGTGTATTTTCTCATGTTCTTTGGCTATTACTTGCCATAAAATTCTTTCTGGTATGACTATTTGCCCTTGGGGAGTTACATAGTTATCATCTTTCATTACAGCCTTTAGGTTTTGTATTAGTTTCATATCTTTCTGAGAATAATGTATTTTAGAATCAAGATTTATCTTACCTCCTGGAATTAGGGAATGTATGGTCGCTCTACCTTGTCCCAAAGATAGTCGGGCTATTCTTGAACCCTTGTGGGAGTATTGTCCATGTTAGTTGTGATTTTCTTCTGGTCTCCGGATTTTCCCACTCAAAAGCAAATAACTTCTGGCTGTCAGAAGTAAGCAGAAGAAGGCATCTTTTAAATCTAAGACAGTGAACCATACATATTCCTCTTTTAGTCTTGTTAATATTGTATATGGGTTTTCCACCACTGGGTGAAGATCCTCCACTATTTCATTAATAGCCCTGAGATCTTGCACTAATCGGTAACTTTTACCATCAGGTTTTTGAATTGGTGATATCGGAGTATTGTATTCTGAATTGCATTCTACTAACAGCCCATATTTTAAAAAGTTATCAATTATAATTTTGATCCCCTTTCGATCCTCTAATTTGAGGGGATATTGTTTTACTTTTACCGGTCGTGTTCCAGGCTTTAATTTAATTGTTAGTGGTTGTGCCGTCTTTGCCCTCCCGGGAGTTCTGTCTGCCCAGACTCCTGGATATACGTGGTCCAGAACTTCATCCGGGATCTTTTGTGGTTTTTTATCTGTAATAAGAGCTAAACTCATAATTTTGATTAGCTCCCTCTCATTTACTTTAAATTGCATTCCTTCTGGAGTAAATTTAATCTCTGCTTGTAACTTTTACAGCAAATCCCTTCCCATAAGGGATTTGGGTGCATTTGGCATATATAAGAATTGATGTGTTCCTAATGTTTTGCCTAATTTAAAGGACAATGGCTTCATGAATGATACCTTCTGCCGTTGGCCTGTTGCCCCTGCTACTTTAATGGATTTTTGTGAATCTATTTCTTTTAATTGTGTATTTAATACCGAATAAGTTGCCCCTGTGTCAATTAAAAATTCCATGTTATCTGATGCATTTCTCAGCTCCATTATAACCAGAGGATCAGCTGGGGAATCACCTCCTGGTCTACCCTAATCGTCTTCTAATTTTGCGACTAGGGTCTCCTCCTTTCCTGCTCTCTGAGGACAATTTTGTTTCCAATGTCCTTCTTCCTTGCAGATTGTGCATTGGTTATGACCTAGTTTAGTCCGAAATCGTGCGTTTCCTTTGGGTGGAAGGGACCTAACACCTTTTCTTTCCCTCTAAGAGCTGCCATAGTGGCAGTAGATATGAGTCGTCCCTGAATGCCATCTCTGTTTCTGAACACACGCCACGCCTCCTCCAATAATTTTTCTATATCTCGTTGTTTTTCGGCTTTTAACTTTTGGAGTTCCTTTTGGATATCATCTGAGGACTGTCCTAAGAACAAGGAAATTAGTTGCATCTTTCCTTGTTTGTTGGATGGGTCCAGAGTTGTGAACTTCCACATGGCTTCTTTAAACCGGTCCAGGAACTCAGAAGGGCTTTCTGTGGGATTTTGTTTGATGGCGAACAAGGATCCCCAATTCACGGTTTTTGGTATTCCATTTTCTAACCCAAACGTTACCCACTCCCAATATTGTCTCAGGAGTTGATAATGGTCTGGGTTATTATAATCCCATCATGGTTTTGATTTTGGAAAATAATCGTCAGTGTTTTCCCCCTCCCTCAGCTTTTCCCTCTCATAGTTCCTGGTGGTTTTAAGGGCTATTTCATTTTCTGTGTCTGTCAATGCATCTAACATTAAATCAACATCTTCCCAATCCACATCTAATGCTTTCACAAAAGCCTTAAATTGTTTAGCCACCCCAGCTGGATCATCTCAATATCTCTTAGCTATTGACTTCCAAGCATCCAAGTCTCCCATTTGGAGGGGAACTTTAAGCTTCATCGGTCCTGCTGGTCCTGCAGCTTCCCTCAATGGGGCTTAGATAACTTCTCCACACATTGTGGAAGCTCTTGTTCTAGGTGGTGAACTGGAAAGGTGTCTAATCGTGTGTTTCCTCTTTTCTGCATCTATTTAATTTTTTTTTTCTCTTCCCCTTTCAGGAGATGGGGGAGGACTTAATGGGGCTGTTTCTGGTTCCTCCAGTGGAGGGGGTGGCTCTACTTGTGCTTGCCCCTGCCACCCTCCCCACGCTTCCAGAGTCACCACTAGGTCTTCCATTCTTTCCTTGTTTTCCCTATATTTTAGACACTTTTGTCCTATCGAGCATGATGAACAACATCTCTTCAGATTTCTTACCCCTGCCTTTTGGTTGTCCTTTTCTAGAGTTAGTACGAAAGGATCATGAGGGGTTAGGTTAATACCACAAGCTTTCTGCATTTCCGGGTGGTCCCGGAGAATGAAAAACATGTCTGCATAGACTACTTCATCCCATTTACCCTCTCTTCTTAAAAATAAAATGAGTGGTAATAGGGTGTTATAATTTAAAGTCCCATTTGACAGCCACTTTTCCCCATCATCTAGTTTATATAGCAGCCACCATTGGGTGCAATACTTAGTAAGGGTTTTTTCACTAGTATTTTCCCCTGAGGTGTTTCCAATATCTTTCCAATGTGCTAAAATGCACCCAAGGGGACTTTGGTCTATTTGTGTTTTCCATGGCTGATTACCCATTTTGCTTTTACTTCTCACTCGCTTTGCCTTGCTCTGGCCAGTCCCGTCGCTGGGAGGTGGAAACGCAGTTTAAGGCTCCGCACTTGCTTTGTACTCCAGAGTACATTTCAGTCGTGTCTTTATCTCTCGGGCCTTTCATACCCCTCGCTTTGTCTGTTGCTGACCACGTCCCTCGCAGGATAGTGGAACTGCAGCTCGAGACTCCACACTCGCTTCGTGCTAATAACACGTCTCATTCACACGCGCACACACACCAACACTCACGTTTATATAAACGCAATAAAAATACAGGGGCCCACTGCACAATATTTCCACAAACAACAGATAGCACAGCTATCTTCTTTCCTTAATTCACTTCAAATAACGTTTCAGCTGAATTTATTGAACCTACACCTCTATGCTTGTACAAAAATGCAATGGGATATTTAATAGCAGCAAATGGTAGTTCTTGAGGTGATTCATGTTCAGCATCCTATATTTTTTTCCCAATTTTGTGGTTTTAGCCATTGCACCTAGAGCATTAACTAATAGCATTAGGAACACAGACATCTGGGAAAGGACTCGGTGAACCCTTGTCTTATAAAAGATCTAATGAGGCAACTCTAGTATTTTGGCTACTCTCCTGGTCAATATAGTGGAAAATGTGAAATGCCAGAGCTAAAAACTTGAACTGCTACTACACAAACTGAGGCACTTAACTTTTCAGTCATGACTAAAGAAGGCCTTGTAACACACATCGGTTCCGCTAGTATGGACAAATACATGGATTAACAGGAAAACCACTGCCTGCCATGAGGATGCCTGTGTTTAAAGCCAGCAGATCAAGTTAGACAAGCTCTTCAACTGTTCTTCTAATCAGTTATCTCTTGGGAGATCACAAGGCGGAGAAACATCTCCTGTTTTCATAACAGTGTTGCAAAGTCTTAAGCTATGAAAACAGAGGGGACAGAGAGATCCGAGTGCTGTTCAGATGTCATTCCTTTCAATCTTTTGTGGCCCAAACAGAGATAAGCCTGAACACTGCCTGCACGTGGCATAGTTTACCTGCTTGAGACAGTCAGTCCTGGCCCCATTTACAAATAGAAATCTGACTGTTCAAGAAATGCCAAGACAGTCACAGAAATGGCAATAACCTGGACTATGGAAATAGGAACTGGAACTTATTCCACTGTGTTATGGCTTAAGGGTTAATAGGCTGAGGGGGAAGGACAGGTGGTAGCTGTAGGACCCTGAGGGGTCAGAGAGTAGCACTGTTCCTTCCTCTTTCCGGCCACAGTTGGGGTGTGTGTTCCTTCTTTCCTGGGCTGCCTTGTGTCCCACTCTCCAGAGGGCTGGGCCTACCTCTAAGTTTTTGGCAGCATCCACTACCATCCGCTTCTGGGCACAACTGAAGTCCCTTGCAACGAGTCACAGTGGCCATGAGAGACTTCTTGGACACTTTTACCTGGGACTACCAGGATTGAGTTTTGTATATAGTTGCATATCCTTTGTCCCTTATTACTTCCTTTTTTTTTTTCCTTTCCCCTGTTTTTCATTAAACTTGTTATAGTCTTAATTTCCAACGTTGTGTGAAGCATCTCTTCTTTATACCCTTTTTATCCTCCTCTGGGAGGGTAGGGGGACAATAGAGAGAAATCCTGCTCCCTGTTTCATTTTGGGTTTGCCCTGAGCCCTAAATGGAGACACACTGCCTGTAAAACAGAAGAAACCTCTGCTTTACATAAGAAAACATGTCACCAATCAAGGGAATAGCTATAGGGTGGAGGTTTCCCCCCTATCTTCTAGTTTTTTTTAAAAAGAGTTATGGTTTATTTATACACTCATTATATTTGATTCACTGTATGATAAACATTCGAATGAGGTGTTAGAGTTGACTGCAGAGCAGGAACTACTTTGTCACAGGAATATGTTGTAACCAATACTAGACTATTCACAGCCAAGGTTTTCTCCACCAGACTTGACCAAAGGCTTCATTTTCTCCAAGGGTTGCCACTATTCATTGCATGGGATCTTTCAAAGAACTCTACTTCTGAGGAAGTATGGTTCCTCAGAAGGAAGGTTCCATGTGAACACAAGGAAAAACTTCTTTACTGTGAGGGTTACGGAGCACTGGACCAGGCTGCCCAGAGAGGTTGTGGAGTCTCCTTCTCTGGAGACACCCAACCCCGCCTGGCCGTGTTCCTGTGTGACCTGGTCTAGGTGATCCTGCTCTGGCAGGGGTTGCACTGGATGAGCTTTCGAGGTCCCTTCCAACTCCTAACATTCTGTGATTCTGTGAGGAATGTGGCAGGGGACTTGAGGTATGGAGCTGCCCAGCTACCCCCCAGTTCACAGTTCCACTTGCTGCTGGTGGCTCAGCCCCTAGTTACAAAACTCACATTCTTGAGCATGTAAAATTTGAATGATATAAGAAAGTAGAAAGAGATTAAAAAGCAATGAATTAAAAAAAAAGGTCGCACATGGAGAAAATACGCTGAAATATGATGCAGAGAGCAATGAAATAGGGTCTACTGAAGTGGAAAAGAAGAGGTGATTTCTTACCAATGTTTAGCCCTGCCCATAACTTTGGAACACAGATGAATTAGCAAAGCAGTTAAAAAAAACAAACACTTTTGAGTAACTGGAAAAGTGAGTAAAAAGGTACATATCACTATCAGGGAAAGCAGAGAAGCTAGGTGGAAGGCAGAGTTTATTTAAGAAACTTCTGGCTGCCAGCAGTATCATTCAGCTGTATGACCTGTAACAGAATTTCACACATCGTTGCAGTTTCCCCTGAAACAGATCATAGAATCATAGAAACATTTAGTTGGAAAAGACCTTTAAGATCATTGAGTCCAACCATAACCTGTCCACCATTAAATCATGTTCCTAAGCCCCTCATCTCCCCATCTTTTAAACCCCTCCAGGGATGGTGCCTCGCCCACTTCCCTGGGCAGCCTGTTCCAATGCCTGATAACCATTTCAGTGAAGAATTTTTTCCTAATATCTAATCTAAACCTCCCCGGGTGCAACTTGAGGCCGTTTCATCCTGTCACTTGTTACTTGGGAGAAGAGGACAATCCCCACCTCTCTACAACTTCCTTTCAGGTAGTTGTAGAGGGCGATAAGGTCTCCCCTCAGCCTCCTCTTCTCCAAACTAAACAAGCCCAGCTCCCTCAGCTGCTCCTCGTATGGCTTGTGCTCCAGATCCCTCATCAGCTTTGTTACCCTTCTATGGACTGTCCAGCACCTCAATGTCCTTCTTGTAGTGAGGGACCCAAAACTGAATGCAGCACTCGAGGTGCGGTCTCACCAGTGCTGACTACAGGGGAAGGATCACTTCTCTGGTACTGCTGGTCGCACTGTTTCTGATACAAGCCAGAATGCTGTTGGCCT
>NW_010209198.1:0-10976 GCF_000695765.1 Mesitornis unicolor
GGGGTGGGGAATGACAGTGTCAGGGATCATGGTGGCCCATCCACCTCTGGAGGTACATTGGAAGAAGAGGAAGAAACTGAAACCATATTATCTTTGGGTCTGGCTGGGATGGAGTTAACTTTCCCCATAGCAGTCCTCATAGTGCTGTGCTTCGTATTGGTAGCTAGAAAGGTGTTGATAGCACACCAGTGTCTTGGCTATTGCTGAGCAGTGCTACACAGCATCAAAACTCCCTCCAAACCCCAACTCCTCCTCCCCCCAAAGGCTAGATAACTGGGAGGCACCATGGTTGGGGGGGGGTCTCTGTCCAATGATGGAGTTGTGGATAGTGCAATCAGATCTTGTGTTGAAACTAATCTGTGACAGACTGCTTGGTGGGGTGAGAGTACGCGATTTACAGAAAGAGGACCTTCTGGATATGCACATCTAGAAGTGGTGGGATATGGCTGAAGAAGGGATTCAGAGGTTAAGGGAATGAGCGGTGGTCAAAGTGGTGTGTGGCACGACAGAGAGCCCACCTTTGATCGATCTGCACCAAGAGGGGGTGACTCAGGCCATTTGGAAGTCATTGGTTTGGGGGGGAGGGGGGCAAGCAGTCTTGATTAGCCAGTACCATGGCTGGAATGATCTTAGGAACCAACCCCTTGGCCCTGGTGGGGGAAGTAGGTGATGCACTCTGTCTTTGAAGTTTTTGCCTCTTGCCCTGTGAAGGTGTGGGTGGCCGCCATGTGAGAACAAGGGGGCCCGGTGCCACCTGCTGATGGACTGAAGGAGCAGATGCCTCAGAGTGACCCACAGAGCTCTGTGGGCATGGCTGTAAGAGCAAGGGAAGGACATGGTCCGGTGGCATGGCAGAAGCACCAGGGAGTTGGCCACCCAGGTACATGAACTCCAACAGCAACAAAGGACACCTGCCAAGCCACAGCAGGCTGAGAATGGCCTCACGCCACCAGCCCCATCAGCCTCATCAGCAGAAGACTCCTCCTACACCTTTCCCCTGGAAGAAATGGCTCTGATAAACCTCCCATAGGGAAGCCCTGCCCCCAGCCAGGCTGGGAAAAGGGATGATGAAGATGTTACAGATGAAGATGTCACCCCCATCCTCCCCCTTTCCCCGAGTTTTTATTGCCGAGCACAACATCATATGGTATGGGATATCCCTTTGGTCAGTTGGGATCAGCTGTCCTGGCTGTGTCCCCTCCCAACCCCTTGCCCATCCTCCAGCCTACTGGCCTTTGGAGGGAGGGGGTGTTGACGAGACGGTCTTTATGCTGTGCAAGCACTATTAGGCAATAGCCAAAACATTAGTGTGTTATCAACACCATTTTAGCTACAAATGCAATTTAGCTACGTGTTTTCACAGAGGTACCACCAGCTTTGCTGACTGGCTCAGCTTCAGCCTGCAGTGGGTCTGTTGCCAAGCTGGCTGGGACCAGGTGTGTCTGGCACAGGGCAGCCCCTTGTCTCACAGACAGGGCTTGTCTCACAGACACCATTCCTGCAACCCCCCTCCCCCCCCCCCAAAACCTTGCCATGTAAGCCCAATACACCCCACCATCTGTCACGGACTTATACAAAAGGTTTTGAAAGAGGGCAATGCCTCAGATCGCTTACAGTACATTGATGACATCATAGTACAAAAGTAGTACAAAACACCACCCAAGAGGTGTATAGCAAAGCCAAAAAGATCACTGAAGTTTTACTAAATGCAAGACTTGTGATCAAGAGGAATAAGAACCTGCACCAAGAAATGCATTTTCTGGGTGTCAAATGGCAAGACGGGTGCCATCTCATTCCTATTGACATGATTGACAAGATTGCGGCAATGGCACCACCAACCAACAAAAAGAAAACACAAATGTTTCTTGGAATGGGAGTATTTTGGCTGTCCTGGTTTGAGCTAAATAGAACTAATTTTCTATTTAGTGATTTTACTTTTCAGCTCAGTCTCTTCTAAGTGGCTGTACTTGCTGAAACTAACAGCATGTTTTTCCAGACAGTGTGTACTTCTACAAGTGATAATGACAAGGCCTCTGTCTCACCATGGGTGCCGTATCTGCACCTACGGGGAGGAGCGGACCCAAAACTGACCACCTAGGTATTCCATCCCACACACGTCATACTCGGTATAAAGCTGAGGGATCACGAGGGTCTCGACCCTTCCATCTTGGACCCTCCCTTCCATCTTGGACCCTCCCTTCCATCTAGACCCTTCTCGATCCTGCCCTCTGCTCTTCTTCTCCTGCAATGGCTGAAGTCCGAGCAGAACCCTGCTAGTTCGTCTGCCTCCAATCCTGATCCGTGTGTTCCTGCATCCTGCTCCCACCTGCTGCTGGGTCCGGACTGGGACTTTTCCAGTGCCCTGCTCCACAGAGCCTCTGGTGACATAATCGTCATTGGGGTGGGTGGGGGGAGGATTTTATATTGGTTTTATATATATATATATATTTGTACATGTCTGTATATATTCCATTATTTTCCTATTTACATTATTATCCTGTAGCATTAGTATTATTGTTTCATTAAATCTGTTAGTTTTATTTTTCAACCCATAAAGTCTCTCTCCCTTATTCTCTTTTTCTTCCCTTCTGGGGAGGGGAGAGGGGTTAATAGAGAGCGTCTGTCTAGGATTTAGTGGCCAGCCCAGCCCTAAACCACGACATTGCCAAATGCACATCCGCAGATGCAGTCAGCTTGTGAACCCACTGTACCAAGTCACCGGAAAAAGAGAACTCATTTGAGTGGGCAACCGAGCAAGAACAAGCCTTTGACCAGGTAAAAGCAGCAGCACATACGGCTGCCCTGGGGCCCATCAGAACCAGTCCCAATGTCCAAAATGTACTATATACATCAGCAGAGGACAAAACAAGCCAGTGGAGTTTATGGCAGAAAGCACTAGGAGAGACCAATGAAGACCCCTTGGACTCTGGAGCCGAGGCTACCAAGCTGCTGCTGAAAACTATATCCCAACAGAAAAAGAAATATTAGCCGCCTATGAGGGAATGTGAGCAGCATCTGAAGCAGTGGGGACAGAATCACAGCTGCTGCTGGCACCTTGGTTACCAGTGTTTCACTGGATGCTGAAAGGAGAAATGCCCTTGACTCGTCATGTGGCAAATGCTACGTGGAGTAAATGGACAGCCCTGATTACCCAGAGGGCTCAGAGATGTCTGGGCCTGATAGAAAAGCTGATGGAACGGCCTGAAAAAATCATGATTTTGGGGTCTCACTCAGGGTATTACCACATGCTCAAGAAGCCTCAGGATATGACAAGATAGCTGAGGTGAAGGGCTCCGGAGTGGAGGATCGTGCTGGGGGACCCTTCCTAAAGCGACAAAACCGCAAAGACAAAAGTTCAGGGAGAAAGAGGGTGCCCCGTCCCGCCTCACCCCACCCCATCCTCCCTAGAGGGAAGAGTGAGTTCCTGAGGAGCGTCAGCTTTGACTCACCATGAATTAAATCCAGTTGGCGGCCGATCACCAGCAGTGTTCCCCAGGGCTCAGCTTTGGGGCCAGTCCTGTTTAACATCTTTATCAATTATCTGGATGAGGGGATCGAGTGTACCCTCAGTAAGTTTGCAGACGACATCAAATTGTGTGGAAGTATTGATCTGCTTGAGGGTAGGAAGGCCCTGCAGAGGGACCTGGATAGGCTGGATCGATGGGCTGAGGTCAACTGTATGAGGTTCAACAAGGCCACGTGCCGGGTCCTGCACTTGGGTCACAACAATCCCATGCAACGCTACAGGCTTGGGGATTGATAATGGAAAACTACAGAAAACCCTCCAAAGCTAATGGGAAATGCATTAGGGGACTTAAAACTTAGAAAACAAGGTCATAAACTATGTATACTTGACAGGTAGGGTAAATCATTAAATAGGACAATCTTGTAGTTTAGGACAACTTGAAGAACCGCTTTGTTTAAGGTACAGGACGTATAGGAACAAGAACAATGATGTATACCAAGCCAAGTCCGCAGGTGGAGGTTATGAAACCAGACCACCTCTACGCATGCTCCAAAAGAAGGGTCACCGAAAGGACAAGTGATGAAGCTGAAGATACGACCACCTGATGAAGTAAAAGACCACCAACCGTGAAAATACCTCAAGATGACTGTGAGAGGACACCTGTGGACCAGTGAAGAAAGGAGCCAAAATAATAGGCTGGACTTATGATAATTAGCTCTACGAAGAGACGTGCTTATTTATGCATATGTATTAGTATAGGGAATAAAAAGAACCTGTGTGTAACAACTAGGGGGAATCTCAGGTGATTCTGAGAGGACCCCGGCGCTGTATTAAAGAATACCGACTTAAACCTCTTACGAGTCTTTAAGTTTTGTTTTAGGTCACCTCTCTGGAAATCAGGATGAGTAGCTGGAAAGCTGCTTGGCAGAGAGGGATCTGGGGGTACTGGTCAACAGCCAACTGAATATGAGCCAGCAGTGTGCACAGGTGGCCAAGAAGGCCAATGGCATCCTGGCCTGTATCAGGAATAGTGTGGCCAGCAGGAGCAGGGAAGTGATCCTTCCCCTGTACTTGGCACTGGTGAGGCCACACCTCAAATACTGTGTTCAGTTTTGGGCCCCTCACTACAAAAAGGACATTGTCATCTTTATCTCGACCCACAGGTTTTCTCACTTTGGTCCTTCCAATTATCTCTCCCATCTCTTGCAGGGAGGGAGGAAAGTGAGCAAGCAACTGGGTAGGGGTTTCCCTGCCAGCCAGGGTCAACCCACCATGGGCACCCAACGTGGGGCTTGAGGGGTTTGAGATAAAAACAGATTTGTGGAGGAAACAAAAAATGGCACCTTTCCCTTCTTCTCCTGTGGAGTAGATGTTTTCAGCCTTGTTGCAATGGCTCTTCAATGTCTTGAACATCCTTGGATAATCAGAATGCTCATCTTGGTGCGTGTCAATGTCGTGGTTTAACCCTGGCTGGCAACTAAGCACCACACAACTGCTTGCTCACTCCCCCTCCAGTGAGACGGGGGAGAGAATCAGAAGAGCAAAAGTAAGAAAACTCGTGGGTTGAGATAAAGACAGGTTAATGGGTAAAGCAAAAGCCACACGTGCAAGCAAAGCAAAACAAGGAATTCATTCACTACTTCTCATCGGCAGGCGGGTGTTTGGGGCCACCTCCAGGAAAGCAGGGCTCCATCACGCATAACGGCTACTTGGGAAGACAAACGCCATCACTCCAAACGTCCCCCTCTTCCCTCTTCTTCCCTGCAGCTTTTATTGCTGAGCATGACGTCATATGGTGTGGGATATCCCTTTGGTCAGCTGTGGTCAGATGTCCCAGCTGTGTCCCCTCCCAACTTCTTGTGCATCCCCAGCCTACTCACTGGTGGGGAGGTGTAAGCAGCAGAAAAGGCCTTGACTCTGTGCGAGCGCCGTTCAGCAACAGCTAAAGCATCAGTGTGTTATCAACATTGTTTCCAGCACAAATACAACACATAGCCCCATACAAGCTATTATGAAGAAAAATTATTCTATCCCAGCCAAAATCAATACAGTCAAGAACCTGTTTCTGGCTTTTCTGGAAAAAGCAAAGTTAACCGACTATTTAGGAATGTCACACAGGGATGTGCCCTCACGCAGTCGGATCATGGGTGACAAGGTGCATAGGAGAATATGGGCAGGTAGCTTGAGTGGTTTTCAGCTCCGATGGTCTGGGACTTCACTCCCAAACAAGTGCAGAATCCTGATGAAGTAACAGAACACTGGAAAAAAGGATGCCCTGGCTATGCCAAAGAGACTCAACTTTTCGCACTGTGCTGGGGCCTGCCCTATGCCTACTGAGCTACTGTTCAGCACCCTCAAGGGGGTGAGAGGGTCTTCTAAGAGGGAGCAAGGGAGGAAGAATCAGAAGAGGCAGTGTTCTGCAGCAGAGCAGTCACAAGAACAGGAGGGGGAAGAGACATAAATCATAAACGAGTCAGAAACCACTCGGTCCCTATTCCTGAGTGAGCTGTGAGATATGCAGAAAGATTTTGGCTGTCATCCAAGGGAGCAAATTATCACCTGGTTGCTCCGATGATGGGATACTGGGGCCAACAGTCAGGAATTAGAGGGCAAGGAAGCTCAGCAGCTGGGATGCTTTGCTAGGGACCAGGGTATTGACGAAGGGATCAGAAGAGGGGCAACAATCCACAGCCTCTGGAGGCAGCTCCTGTCGAGCGTGAAGGCAAGGTATCCCCTCAAGGAGGATCTTGTGACCTACTGTCCTGGTTTTGCTGAGATAGAATCAGAGAATCAATTTTCTGTTCAGGAAAGCTGCATTTTTGAGAAGACTACAGCACTTGAGTCGATGGGAACGAAGTTGATAAGCCACTTTGTTTTAGTTTTTGGCCAGCACTGGTGTGCAGGTTGCCATAGTGATCAAAGTCTTCAGCAGTTTTGAGGTAGCCAGGTGCAGAAGCTAGGAGAGGAGAAAGCCAGAGCAGCTGACCCAAGCTGGCCAACAGAATTATTCCATACCATAAACGTCGCACTCACTATAAATTGGGGAGTTTGCTGGGGACAGCCCTCTTTCCTCGATGGTTTTCATCACCAGAGGGTCTCACCCATCATTCTGCTCCCGAGGCCTACTCCCTCACTTGTTGTGACCGTTGCGCTCTTGCTGGAGCTGTGGTGCTCACAGTGTTTGTCATCTAGCGTTCACTGCTGGGAGTGCACAGCCCACGACCGATATATGGGCTGAGTATAACTGTGTATTTTATATTAATTTTGGTATTAATATTAGTTTCTTATTATTATTTTATTAAATCTGTTTTCATTTCAACTCATGGGTCTCCTTTCCTTTCCCGATTCCCCTCCTCAGGTGGGGAGGGGTCATTGGGTGACAGAACAACTGCCTAAATGAAGACAACTACCAAGGCAAGTGGACCACCACTGAGAGAATTATCCAGTATCTGAGGGAATAAGCAGCGCTGGAGGTGAACTACAGCAACCTGGATAACAACCAGGGATTCAAAGACCCGGGTGAAGTCCATTGCACACGGTCCATGTGGCGGAAGTTTGTACAGAATGCATCAATGTCATATGCCAATACCCTGGTGATAATGGATTGGACAGACATCAAGGCACCAACTGTGGCTAGAATGGCCTGCCTTTTTCTTCTCAAGGGAAAGGGTACTGTAGGCTCATGCCTCATGCCAATACACCTGGAATCGACTGCCCCAGGGGTGGAAACACAGCCCTACCATTTGCTGTGGACTGATCCAGACTGCACTGGAACAGAGTGCAGCCCCTCAACACCTGCAATACATTGTGGGTTTCTGGAGAATGCATATTCCAGGTTACGGTCAGATTGTGAGCCTTCTCTGTCGAGTGACCTGAGAGAAGAATAGTTTCAGATGAGACCCTGAGCAGAGACAAGCCTTTGAACAGATTAAACAGGAAACTGTTCATGCGGTAGCCCTTGGGACAATCCGGACAGGACAAGCTGTGAGAAACGTGCTTTACAGCGCAGCCGAGGAGCGTGGCCCCACCTGGAGCTTCTGGCGGAAAGCACCTGGAGAGACTCGAGGTCGACCTCTAGGGCTTTGGAGCTGAGGCTATACAGGATCTGAGGCCGCCTGCACCCCAACTGAAAAAGAGATACTATGAAGCATATGAAGGGAGTTCGAACCCATGTCCCACAGTGCCCATGTCCCAAAGGGAAGTGCCACTGAAGAACAAATCAGCAACCATCAAGTGGACCAAGCTGCTCAGATTGCCACAGTCAACAAAGACCTGGACTGGGAACATAAAGGGGAACTATTTGTAGCTCGATGGGCTCATGAAACATCAGGACATATAGGATGAGATGTCACCTATAGCTAGCCAAGAGACCAAGGGGTGGACTTGTCTAAAGTTTCTATTATACAAATAACAAAGAACTGAAATTTGTGCATTAGTGAAAAAGCTAAACAACAAAAAATATTGAAGCATGGAAGATGACATTTAAACCACCAATTTGGAGATGCGTGGCAAGTAGACTGCATTGGACCTTTGTGCAGGACTACTAGGGGGCACTGATAGGTCCTAGCCATGGTAGAAATGACTACAGGCTGGCTGGAGACTTACCCAGTGACCCATGTCACTGCTAAAAGCACAGTAGTAGGTCTCGAAAAACAAATTTTGTGGAGACATGGTACACCTGAAAGAATTGAGTCTGACAGTGGCTGTCATTTCAAAAATGAAATAATAAAGTTAGGAACAGCTGAACATGGAATTGACTGGATATACCATATTTCCTATTATCCCCAGTCCTTGGGAAAGGTAGAACGGCATAATGGACTCCTGAAAACCATGCTAGGAGCCCAGGGAAAAAGGGGATATGAGAAACTGGGATGTTCATTTGGCAGAAGCCATTTGGCATGTAAACACTGGAGAGGCACCATCCCAACCAGGCCCAGGCCAGGCCAGACCTGTGTTACCTCCCTAAGTCTGACTCTCCCCTTTTAGATTGGAGGCTTGAGACATAGCTGATCAAGATGGTTATATTTACTGATTAAGCAACAAACCATTAAAAAGCTAATAATACCTTAGTTGGCTAACAAACTCACCACTATTATTAGTAATATTAATACACAATTATATCACTGCAAGTAATATTGAGTTATGACTCTATTGCTTATCATTGATACACAGTTATATTACTATAAAGAAAACTTATAGAACACATACATAAGTGCTATTAAGTTGCAATTCTATTGGCTTTCCTCCTGCACTTAGTAGTAAGGCACAAGTCTATCCCTCCATACAAGTTTATTCTTTCTCACTCCATCCTCCCACACCAAATCTTCTGGACATAGGCCTGATGGAGGGAGTCCAGCAGACTGTCCAGGGGGATTCCCTCCAGTGCCCTGGGGAGCTTGGGTCTGTAGGCCTCTGCACTTTTACCATTGCAAAATCCCCCAGTTCTTTGTCCTCCACCTGATTTTATACCTTATTCCCCATTTTTTGTTTCCTTGAACACACCTTTTAACCTCATAGCCTCATGAAAAGGGACAGTATTTCAAGTGTTTGATTTGGTATTATGAACATGATACAGAAATGTTGGGGGGTGAATGTCAAAAGAGATGATTTTGTTAGTGGTTTAACAAGAATTTATTCCTTAACGTTTCTTATTTACACTAAACCAGGAAAAGATGGGAGCTCCCTATTTTGCATCAAGCTCAAACACAGAATTGTGAGTGACAAAATGGCCACTCACTCTAGGAAAACAGAAGTTACTACAACCCTTTCAAATCGGGGGATGGTGGTGGTGTGCACAGGGGGAGGTAAAAGCACTATAAACTGACACAACCTATTATTAAAGAAATCAGACTATCCCATAAGAAAATACCTTCCAATTCAGATTCTAACAAGTTAGTTAAATATATTGTTACCTTTCTCTTCCTTCCTCTTCTAACAACTTTAGGAATGCATATATCATCTGTTTTCAGCACATCCTATGAAGATAAGAAAAAATAAAGTGTCTTAGCAAACTTAAGATATAGTTTAAATGATCAAGAATTTCTCAGGGAAATGACATAACTGAAGCTTCCGATATGCGACTCAGGCAAAAAATTTCATCAGTAAATATCATTACATTAAAGTTTGCTCTCTGGTGATAACTCTAATTCCCATTAGCTTCAATGAGTGGTATAAATAGATCTGAATACATATGAAACTTTAAATTTTAAACCACTCCCGAGACAGTCACAATGCTAGCAACTGTAGCTTCTAAGTATTTGAAGCTACAGTTGCAAGTCAAAGTACAGAGTATTAAAGTTAACTTCTTCAGGTTAAAAAGAGGTTGAAAATTTCACATACTTTGCTACTGAGTTTTTCAAATGGGACATCATCTTCTTTTACAGTATCCATCTCTTTGTCTTCTGTAGGTAAATTATTATCCTGTTTACTTGATGACTGAAAATGGAAAGATTAACATGGTGTTAATTCATTTATAGAAAAACAGAAGTGAAAAAGAGGAACTCGACTATCAGACTGCTTTGCACTTTCGGTTTAAACAGTTTATGGCTATATATGCACATTGCTTCTTTAGATAAACATCAATAGCCCTAAATCAAACATGTTCATTTTCATATGTGTACCTCTTGCTCCCTACATTTCTTTCATATTTACAGACAGTTGTCAAAACAGGTCAAAAATATTGCCATGTACCATGACAAAACTAAAAAAAAAAATAAAAAATACACCAGCACTTACTTTATTCCATTTTATGTTCATGGTAACATCATTACACTTCTCCATATCAGTACTTCTAAATGTTCATACTAATACTAAAAAATTCATCTGGACAACTGCTTATCTATGTATATGGATGAGAGTCATGTATCAGGACGAGCAAATATGTATGTAAAGAGAGAAAGAGAGAAAATAGTCAGAGAGAGATGGGGGCAGAGGTAGGTAAGGAAGGCGTGAGAGGGAAAGGTAGAGAGCTGGAGAGAAAGAGAGCAGGAAAAAGAGAAAGAGAGAAGTGGGAGAAACGGAGGGGGGAAGAGGCAGATGCAGAGAGAGGGAGAGAGAGGGAGAAAGATATGGAGGAAGAGAGAAGGAGAAAGAACCAGCAAAAAAGCACGTGAGAGAGAAAAAGAGGGAAAAGAGTGAGTGAGTATTAAGTAGCAGGGGAGAAAGATGGGGAGAGAGTGAAAAAAGATAAGGGGGAAGGAGGGAGAGAGGAAAAAGACAGGAAAAAAAGAGAGTTGGAGAGAGTGAAAGGGGAAGGAAAGAGAAAGGGAAAAGAGAAGGAGAGAGGAGGGACAGGAGAGGGGAGGAGGAAGGAAGAGACACAGGAGAGGGAGAGAGAAACAGGTAGGCAAAGACAGTTATTGAGACCAATAAAGAAACGGGGAGGGAGGGGGAAACAGAGACAGTGGAAAGAGAGATAGGAGGGGTGGCACAGAGTGGGAGGGGGGGTTAAGATCAAGACAAAAGGATACTGAGAGCATGCGATTGTGACTGAGAGAGGGGGTGTCCAAGT
>NW_010209199.1:0-1134 GCF_000695765.1 Mesitornis unicolor
ATTTTGCATAATTCTGAATCTCATTCTAAGTTTAAAATACCTTGTGGTTGCTAATAGAAGAGACACTAAAATGTGTTACTATCCTTTAGACAGGATCCTGTGATTACTTTATCAAAGTCTAGATGGGTGATGATCAAACTGGCTTTCTTTTGCAGCAAGTGTTAGATGTGACAGATTGAACAGATGGCAGGTTGGGCTTAATTGAGGAAGCATCAAGAAAGATGCTCTGTATTTCAATGCTGGTAAAAGTGTCTTTTGTTTGGACATTTTAGCAAAACAAAAATCACTCTGCAGGCCATGTGGATAGAAAAAAGGGTAAAAAAGCCTTTGGCCAAGAACAGCATCTGCATCAAAAATATTTCTTTTTGGAATATAAATAATTAATAGAATGAGAACTTTTAAAAAGCTAAAAGTGTTTTCAGACGGCAAGTAAGGAGAGACGACCTTGAAACAGGATATAACTTTGGAATAGAAAGCAATGAAGGACTGGTAGCCTGGTCTTTATGTGCCTGGGAGAGCAGGGAGAGGAGGTTGACTGAAGCCATACGCTGGAGCATATGAAGTGGTGTATTTCCAAAAGGCACAAGGCATCACTGCAGCTTCTGGTTCTGGGGATTCAGACAACCTGAACATTACACTTCTACTTTGTGATTTTATTTGAGTCTTGACAAAGTTCTCTTTCTTAGTTACAGCAGATTTATGCTTGCATCCAAGGCAAAATTTGGTTTTGATGCCTACCTGAGTGTATATTGTGTGCTATAGTACATGTCCACTTTGCACTACTTGCTTTACTTCAGCTTTTCCCAGTTGAATGACAAAGGAATGGCAAAAATGTAGTAAAGGAGGAATGAATTGGTCTTGTATTGGAAATGCAAACCAAATTTGGAACAACTCCATTAGTGTGCGTGAAGTTATACCACCTCTGCACCCATTGAAGCTTACACATGGTGGTAGTGGAAGTTCTGGTTCTTAATCTGGAAACACCCCAAAACATTTGCCTCACAAATGAGTAAGGCAAGTGATTTGATGGAGTTGCTTTTTTTCTTGCATATTCTTTTCCTTAGAGAAACCAAAACAAAATCCTTTCCCAGAGCTGAGGTTTCCCAGGTAGGCAGTGTCAGCAGGTATCAGAAA
>NW_010209199.1:1165-23302 GCF_000695765.1 Mesitornis unicolor
AGGATAGTGAAGAAGTGTGAGATACACTTTGTAGGCAGTGTTCCTTAAACTAAATGCAATTAGCACTTAAAACAATGAGCAGTTCTGGTGTCAAGTTTTGAAGATGCTGTACTAGAGCCAAGAAAAGGGGAGAAAGCTAGGAAGCAAGGGGATGTACTGAAGGTGATTTTTGTCTAGATAGAAGACATAAATAGTAGCTGTTTTGAAGGTAAATAGAGGTTGCAGAATACCAGAACTTTAATCTGCTGGTTGAAATTCATATCAGGGCTGTGTTGAGTTATGCTGAATGTGCAGGACCTGGAAACATGTCCTGTGTCAGTGTAGAAGATCGGTGTTCTCTTCAAAAGTCAGATTCTCATGCAGAGAACCAAGCTGTGGGGATTACTCAGGGAGAGACGTTCAATCACAGTAACTCGGTAATTGCTGCAGCGTCAGATGCTGAATGCCACAGTCTGATGCTGAGCCTTAGTGATGTTCTGGATGTCATGTCAGAAGGGATAGATCAGAAGGAAAGTGTCCGGGAATATGTTGCAGTGCAAGTAGTCTTGGTGCTGACACTATTTTTAGAATCTTTTCACTTGCCTAGGCAGTATCTTGATGAAATCAAGTAAGACTGAATATGTTTAAGGTTTTGGAGTGAAAAGGGAATAATGATGATGTTTTTCTTGAGGCCAGTTCTTATCTCACAGCCATTTCTTCACTGCTTCTTTCTCCGATAAGAGGTGGGTCTGATTACAGGAGCTAGTTTAATCTAATGTAGTAATAGCTGGAAAACAGAGATGTTTTTGTATACTTCTTTATACATCTTAATACATATTGCTGCTTTCACTTCCTTTCTTTTTTTCTTCCCAAAAAAGTTTTAAGTTTTAATGCTGAGACACTGTAGTGAGGAGGGAACAAATTATTCCTGGCTGTGAAAATTACATTCCTCCTTCCCTTTAGCAGTGGTAAGAGAAGGACCTTGAGAATGTGACTCCATCCAACCAGCCCCCTGCAGCCATAGGTAATGGGTACCGGTTTGTGTTGGTAATCCAGATCACCAGATAAAAGTTTAAAATTTTAAGGGATGAGATGCCAGATCCTTAGGTAATGCAAGGTGGCATAATGCAACAGACTTGTGACGGATTAAGAATTTCTCATAGATTTTCAGGTCTTCAAGCCATTTCATACATTACATCAAAAAATGACAGTTCTTATGAAAGCTGCAAAGATTTGGATTGTGGCCATCCCAGTGATGCATAAGACTTTCTCTTATGTCTTAATTCACTAAACCTGTTATACACAGTAAATCTGGTTGCAAGGTGTGATTTTATGTACCGATAGCTCTTCTGTCACTGCTGTCAAAAGTGTAACTGCCTTAACCTCTGGCTGAAAGCAGACAAGTGCTGAACTTTTTTTAAGGAATCCGATGTATGAAACATGGATCTTGTTAAATTTCCAGTGCTTTTTTTTTAACTGCTTAATTCCATTACCGTGGCACCTAGTGTGTGTAATTGGCCCTGAAGTCTTGGTTGTCTGCCTCCTCTGTAGAAGCCTGTGCAAAAAGTATAGTTTTGTGGGTATCTCTGTAGTGCTGTACCTTTGGACACTCACCCTTTAATGAGCTGACAGGTTAAGCAGGGCTGTGTGTGTATTTTATAGACTGCTGCACAAGGAAAGCCTGATAGCAAATCCAAAGGTGATTGATGTTGCAGCAGAACTTTGAAAATAAGATGAATTAAACTGTGGATAGAGTTCTCGAGGTTTGACCATTCTACTTTGGGGTTCAAAGCTAAGAAAATCAAGCTCCATACCATACTTTATGGGTTCTTTTATTTATAAGTGAGCAGCTCAGTTGGGATCTTTTTAGCCTGACTTGAAATTCTAGCTTGATTATTTTCTGATAAATAGTCTGTCTCCTGGCCTTTTCTGAAGCTTTAGGAAGAAAAGCAAGCTGCATGTAAAGTTGCAAGAAGAATAAGCTGTATTTCATTTTTACAGGGATTTCTATCAGCTGCTATTTTTGTTGCGCTTACATGTTAGCACCATTAATTTTCAGTTTTGTTCCTTAAAGGTTTAAAACTAAAACTTAATAAAAGACAACAAATTTTTTCAGTATTTCCTGGAATGATAAAAGAAAATTTCAGTGAAGAAGCATCAGTACTGGGTTAAAATAGAATATCCAGCATTTTATAGCTAGTGGGTTAGGTGTGTTGCTTATATTTGAGGCTCTCAGCTGCAGCTCAGACTTCACAGGGGTCTGGATGGGACGACCAGTTATCTGGTAACTTCAAAACAGGTGAGGGCATGATGCAGATGCTGTAGTGGGGCTAAACAGCAGGACCCATCTCTTACTTAAAATAGCATCTGTATTACTCTGCATTTGATTTGTACCTGAAAGTACGTCTAACAGGTATGGGTACCTGAACTTTTCTATACCTTTGCTGGCACGATGGTCCTTACTCTTATCAGGATTATATGTTAAAGAAAAGGAGGCAGATATCTTCATATCTGTATAGACAACATCTCTTTTCCTTTAATTTCATCATTCTGTATTTTGCTATCCACTAACATAAGGCTGATCTGTGAACTGCAAAAACAGGACTGCAAGCACCTGTGTATGTTCTTCGGGGTCACTGGCTTTTGCTATACCAGCACAGGAGCAACCAGGGAAATAAATACCTATATATTCACATAGAAAATGCTTTTTACTATCAACAGAGTGTTGACCTTGCAGGTGAATGGGAGCTGCTTGATCCCTTGCTGGCGAGTGCTCCTAGTGATCAGTTGGCTTTTGTAAACTTGACTGTGAAACTACAGAAAGCACTGGCATTTCAGTTGAGGGGAAATACTGCTCGCCTGAACTTGACCTAAGTCTGTCTCCTGAAAATCAGGTATTTATAGTGTATGCAACCATGCAGAAAGTGCTGCTATTGTATTTGGGACGCTTTAGAACTATATTTAACACTTGTCTCTAGTGAGAAACCTTACCTTTTGCTTGTTAATTTTTCTTAGCTTGCTCTAAGCACATGCCACACATCACTTCTTTCTGCCTCTAGATGACTGCTGCCATATGTCTGTAGGTTCCTAAACAAGAAGAGTAAAAGGACTTCCAGGCAAGTGATGAGATTAAATTGACACAGTATAGGACTGGAACTGAAAATGTTAGACTACTGCTATGCCTTCAAATGCCCTTTTACCAAGTAATAAAAACTCACTTTAAATAAATGCCTGGGACATGAAAAGATAGTGACATTTGAAAGAGAACAAAGGGAGCATCAGCAGAATTCACAACCAAGGTGTGAGTACAGGAAGAAAATCCCAGTAGAGCAACAATCGAACAAAGATTTTCTCCAGAGGAGATCTCAAATATTTGTCCTTCCATCACTTTTTTATAAAAAGATACAAATGTCTTGGGGAGTGAAAACACATTGTGGATAGTGTTTGCTTAATATGTGAGTCAGGCCTGGAAAAACAAACTTACTCAAGATGTGTTCCATAGAAAAATAAACTTATTCAAGATCAACATACTTGAATCTTGTAAACTTGCCCAGTTCCACTGGAATTTGATGTAAAGTCGTCGTATTGTATCAACCTAAATATTTTTTAAAATATATCCTGTCTTGTTAATCTGTCTTGCTAGTTCAAGCTACCCTCTTCCATTTTTATTTTATTTTTACCTTGGTGGTGTGGCCTAGTCTAGGTGATCCTGCTCTAGCAGGGGGGGTTGGACTAGATGATCCTTTGAGGTCCCTTCCAACTCCTAATATTCTGTGATTCTGTGTGAGTTGTTCTGTGTTACTTGGATTCGTGAGGCTGAAGAGCACACGGACCACTGTTGTGGCCCAAAGATGATCACTGTGATGTCCAGCCAGTATAATTTGAAGAAGGATATGAAATAACTAAAGCATTTTTTCCAGTGCTAAAATGATAGCATTGCTAATGCTGGTATTGAACTTGGGCATTATAGCTGAAAGGAGGTCCCATGCATGTGCAACATTGGTCAGAAAAAGCAAAGATGGTGCTAGGTCATATGGTGGTGTGAATGCTACAGAGAATGTGGTATTGCATGTATATTTTGTACGAGCTTTATCGTAAATAATAAGTGAAGTGCTGTTCATCTCTATCGTGAGGATGTAAAAGAATTAATTGGTGAAGGACAATTGCAAAAGACTTTTTAATCTCTAAGGAGGAGGAGAAAAAAATTGAAAATATGTAAACAATGAGTAACTGCGGAAGACAGATTGTAGCTTTATTTTGCTTTAGAAAACGTAGGAGATACTCTGTGAAATACAATAGCAGAAAAATAAAAATAAATTAAAGAAACAAACATGTTTAAATATATGAATAAAATTACAACAAAAAGAGGTGTTTGATACTTAAAAGCTGTTTATAATTGAAAAGAGACTGAAATGTGGATATTGGGAATGTTCAGGGTCATCATAATTGACTGGAACAAACTGAGTTCTGCAGTAATTACATTTCAACATTCTGTTTACCAAAGAACAGAGTGTTTTCCCTATGAAGAGGGACAAATTAACCTTCATCAGCTGGTGCTGGGGTTGTTTGCCCATTGCTCTGCAGCAGCTTGAACTAATCATGGAGAGACAGGTCTGACTTCAGACCACTGTGGCAGTTCCTGTGTTGCTGAAACAGCAGATTGATTTGTCTGCTTCAAAGCTGTACATACCCTTTTATGCTGAAGCTTCATTTCATACTTAAGCTCTATTCCATCAATTGTTTGCATTACTTTTTTTAAAAAACCGATCACTTCAGTACATAGAGATGTACTCGTTTGGTGGGGAACCTTCCATGAAGAATCTGCATGTATTTGCAGTATAGATCCAACCAGTATGCATTGTCTGTCTTGCACTTAAAGTGAGCTCATCCTGAGGATGCTATGATTTTGAAGTGTGTTAGCATTAAATACTGTAACTTATTTTAGTGTAAGTGGATGGTTATAATTAAGGGAACTGTGTTTAGTCTATACGTGCAGAAATAACACCATACGGATTGAATTCTAAAGATACACACATTTGTATATGAAAAAGTGGCTGAACAGTTGGGAAAGATGTTGAATAGACATAAACATGAAACAAGGGTGAGGAAGAAGCCCTCCAACAGTGTCCTTAATTGAGAGAAAAGGCATTAGCTGTTATGTGTTCAGCAGAATCAAGCAGGGTGGAAGCTGCAGGACCAAAAAGGAGGAGGTGCACAGTGCAAGACGTGTTTGGTTTGGGGTTTACTTGCTCCCTCCCCTCAGTTCTGTACACCAGCGATGTGATGGGGAGCACTCTGCACCGCTCTGTGCCTGGCCTGTCTATAACCCCATCTGTTTTTGCAAGAGGCAAGTCTTTTTCTAGGATTCTTCCTGACACCAGGTGGGAGAAGGTCAGAACCTCAATAGGGACTATTGTATCACCATTAGGCATCAAAAGGTGTGATAACTTCAAGTTATACCTTCTTGGCCTGTGCCCCCTGCTATCCTGACCCTCCTTTTCTGATATAGTCACGACTAATTCCGGGTCAAGCAGTACCCAAATCTGTTCAAGAACAGAGAAGACTGAGTAAGTTGGTTTGTACTTTCATCTGCTGCAGCAGATACTGGTTTCTGCCCTTCTGCTGCTTTCTCTTTTGGCCCTCCCTGCTGTTTCTTACACCTTAGCCATGTAGGATCACATCCCCAATGTGCGAGCAGTGTGAAACCACAAAGGAATATTGTCCTTTCCACAAAGACTATATACACTAGAAAAACAATAAAAGGAAAAAGAGGTGCAAAGAGTGCTACACCAGGCAGCTATAATGATTAGTGTGGTGATAAATACATTGTTTATGGTTTATATATTTTCATATATTTTTTTGTACATTCTGCATGCGTGACTAAACAGAGTAAACTCCCTTCCTTCCTTTCCCACTCCCCTAGCTTCTTAAAAGCTTTGGTTTAGTTTATTTATCTTAAAGTGAATTAATTTAAATGAAAAAAAATTTTAAAAAGGACTAAGTAAATGATTTTGACTTGCAGTTTCCTGTAGGGTACAGAATTGGGTCATTTGAGGGAATTTAAATACTTGAATAGGAAAGGTTGGTGTTTGCTTTCATTTGTCATTTTGCTACAAATGTAATAAACCCTCGGTAACAGACTAGGATGTTATTGTTCTCGGGTTGATAAAGTCTGCATGGAGAGTACTGTTCAATTCTTTTAAATTACAGAGCTGCCAAATTAGAAACAAACTCAGTGGAACACAAGAAGTTCTTATGAGTTTTATCTCTTTCAGTTTACGATGCACAATATCCTGCCCTTTATTAAATCACCTAAGGGATGGACAGTGAGAATCAAGGAGAAGCCTGTTACTGTTCCCAGAGGCCTGCTCCAGCCCTCATTTATTTGACTTCTTGTGTTTACTAAAACCAGTATCTCTCATCTAGAAATTATGTCATGCTGTCAGACACACACATGCCTGCAGGTAGATGAGGTAGCTTCTCTGGGCGGACAGTGGGGATGCTGAGTGTGGCCCCTTCGCTGTCTTTTGAGGGATATAGTGAAAACCATATTTCTGTGTAGCGTGAGAATTCTTTCCTGTTTTCTGCCTATAAACTCATGTACATGAGAGAAATCTGATCTAGAGACTTCACCACAGGAGAGTGCATGGAGCACATGAGAAGATGAGCAGTGCTTTGGAATAGATTCTAGGTCATGGGGTATTTTATTTTATTTTATTTTATTTTATTTTATTTTACTTCTTAAGATATAAATTTAGAAACTCATTAAAGCTTTGTCCTTATGGATTAGACATACGTAAAACACGACAGGATTTTTTCTGAAGGATATGATAGAATTTGTTGACAAGATTAAGGACAGGCGAAGGGTGCCATCCAAAGCTCACAGAAGTCAGTGAGGAGCTTCTCTGACTGTTGATGGCTCTAGATCCGGCCTTCAAGATTTTACAGGGCGGGGGGAAAAAGAGGTCATATTTTACTTATTGGATAAGTAATAATTCATTACCACTTCCTAATAGAAACCATGGGCATTGATTTCCCATAGATTTATGTGTGGTGGTTTATAAGACTAATTTTTATAAATGGTTTCTGTTTGCAGATGTAAGCAATCTGTTATTGCAGTGTCTGTACAACTACCATTAAGCAAATGGTTGTCATTAGCAGGTAATATTTTTAAGCTTAATTTTGTTTAAGCAATTAAAAAAAAAATTGAAATATCTGTAAAATTGCAAAATAGAAAAAGAAATCCATATCTAGTTCAGGTGATTGAGAAATCTTTGAGAATATTGGTTTAGAAAGCATCTTAAAAAGAGGGACACAGCTCTACAGTTTTGACAATGTAATTCTAAATATAATTCTAAATCATATTAATCCTGAATATAATTGCATGAAGAGAAAGATAAGGGAAAAATTCAACTGCATGGAATAAATGGGTCTCTAAAATATATATACGTTCTGTGCTGAACATACTTGCCTTGAAACCTTATTTTAAATCTTAGCTCAGATAATAGATCTCTCTTTAGCAGTTTCTTTTTAGAGTAACACCTTAGCCAAGGGAATGTGAAAAGCATAATCTTGAAGTCCTATTTCGGGAAGTTTATAACTCAAACATTGAAACATTTACTCTCAGGTGAAATCTGCTGTGCGAGGTCTCTGGTGTCCTGGCAGGGAAGTTTCACTATTCCGTTAACTGCTTTTTGGATTGCATGAGCTCCTCAGAGGTGGCTTCTCTGAGTTCATCTTGGCATAGGACAGCAGATGGGGAGGGCGACTGAAGGACATGCTGGCCATACTGCTGCTTTTCAGGCTTTCCACCTTTAAGATCTCGGCTGAGAACACAGTTACGGATGGGCAGTGCTCTGACTGTTGAGGGCTTCAGTATTCTGGTCTAAAGAATGATTTCTGAAATGCAGGGATGTCTGTCCACCCTGTGCACTTGAAAGCTGTGGCTGGTTTCTGATGTCAACCGTTTTCCACTGTATTTTGTAATGTAGCCTGTTGGCATGATTTATTGCAGATAGCAGTGACTGAGAGCTGTTGTACCCAAAGAACTCTGAATCAGCATTTTAAGTGTCCCTCATTTAGAATCACAGAATCATTAAAGTTGGAAGAGACCTCTAAGATCATCAAGTTCAACTGTCAACCCAACACCACCAAGCCCACTAAACCATGTCCTGAAGTGCCACATATATGCGCTTCTTGAACACCTCCAGGGATGGTGACTCCCATCACCTCCCTGGGCAGCCTGTTCCAGTGCCTGACTACTTCAGTAAAGAAATTTTTTCTAATACTCAATCTAAACCTCCCCTGGTGCAACTTGAAGTCATTTCCTCTTGTCCTATTGCTTGTTACATGGGAGAAGAGACCAACACCCACCTTGCTACAACCTCCTTTCAGGTAGTTGTAGAGAACAATAAGGTCTCCCCTCAGTCTCCTCTTCTCCGAACTAAACAATCCCAGTTCCCTCAGCTGCTCCTCATAAATTTACCAAATACCTTTGTAGAACCTCATGCAAGAACTGATTTTAGTAATAATTGTTTATTAGATTCTAATAACTGTTACCTTTGCCTTGAGGGGAAGGAAGTCCTGTTAGATCTGTGTGAATTGCAGCTACCACTTTCTGCTCTTTTAAGTGCTGAAAGGGTTCAGGACCCTGACAGAAGCTGCTCTTCTCACTGATACTTCTTTTGCATATACCTTTTTCGTTAATTTGGATGTGATGGGATGTACCTAAATATCTAGGTACTGAGGATTACATGTAGTAGCAACTGGATGGCAGATACTTTTGAAATAAATTGGGATTTCTTGAGAAGGTGGGCTTTGTCCTGGAGCTGTGATACATGGCTAAACCTTTATACTCTTACTGCCAACTTTGAGCTTTTGTGCAAGATCAGGTTGTTATTAAAATGAGCTTGACACAAGTAGAGGTAGCAGATCTCATCTTTAGTTATATTTAATAAAAACCAGCTACTTTAAATTGCCCTTAAGAAAACCCTGTAGTAAAGGTCTGGATGTATGGTAGCTACTGCTGTAAATGCATTATAAAATGATAAGACTGTTGTGAAAGTAGAAATTATTTCCTGCAAGTGCTTTACTGTTTACTAAACTTTCTGTTAAGGGTTTTAAAACATGTATGTGATGCTATTTTCATAAAACTTATAATTTATTGAAGCTATCTATTAATCTCTTCTTAATTATTAATGTCATTTAAATTTTACATGTTACTGCCACAAGATAATAGCTACCTTTTCTGTAAGAAACATTGTCATGTTTTATGCTTCAGGGCAAGGTTACAACTCAAACATCATCCGTTACATCTGGGTTTAAGAAATGGAAGAGTCAAGAATCTCAATTAATTTTCTCTCTCTCTTGCCTCTCTTGGTTTTCACATCCGTTAAGGCTTTGCTGTGAAATACCTGCAAACTGCAAAATTTGGTCTGATGTAAATTTAAAGAATTGTTTAAGCAGCTTATCGTTTTGTATGCTTACTTTGTTTCAGTGAGCTTAAAAATTCTTAATTATATTCAGATTTAAAAGTCTTGAGTTTTCATCTGACTCTCCTTACATCAAGAGAGATTTTTCCTAGTGGCTTTATGGGAAGAGAGCTGGCACTTGGCTGCCTTTGAAAATCAGACCCATAATTTATTAAACAACAAGCCACTGTCAGCATTTACAGTGGATTTACAGTGGATGTCAGCATTTACAGTGGGTATATACAGCATTTACACTAGAAATGTACCCATTAGATTAATCGTTACAGAAGTGGAAGAGTTCGTGTTGGCTTCAGCTGGGACACTGCTTGGCTGCCAGCCAAGGCCAAGCTATCCAATTTTGGCTCTTTCTTAGGGAATTTGTCTTGGTAGTGTGTGGTTTTCTTAGAGTCTGTACATCAGACCAGACAGTATGGCAGCTCTGCTGTAACAGGCAGTGTACAAACACATAGTGCAAGGCAGTCCCATGTACTGAAGTGGTTGCCTTTGAAAGGGGGAAAGAGAAATGAAGATGTCCTGTGATTTACAAAGAAAACCGTGTCTCAAACCAGGATTATTAATTATTATAGTTGTATAGGAAAATGCAAATACATGTACATATTTTACATGGTATCTATATAACTTGAAGTGAAATTCAAATTGTTATGCTTTCACTGAGCTGAGTGCAGGTGTTCTGATGGTGGAAAGAACCACAGAGAAAAGCAGTGGCTGTGCTGCAGCAGGGCTACACAAAATGTGATGCTGGGTAAAACAGTTACTGTTCTGTGCTGGTGGAATTCACTTCTTAGCATTCTGTATATTCAGGAAACCCAAGTCAGTGCATTTAAAGAAAAGAGTGCAGTTTTGGATATAGTAGCCTGCGTTCCACTTAAATCCTGCTATAGGTGTCTAAATCTGTTTTAAATCTGACTTGAAACCATACGCACATGTAGGTGGTAGAGGCACGCTGTGGTAGGCATACATATGCCTCTCTTAAAAAGCATCATTTGGTGCATCAAGGGCGAGTATGTCAGGTCCAGACCCACAGGAAGAACTGCAGCTCTACTGCATTCCCGTTTGTTGGAGGCCCAGAGGCTGTGGGTAAGACATGTTTCAGATTGTTGACAACTTTGTTGCAGCTGCAACCAAATCCTTAACTGACAGCATGTCTTCTAGGACAGCTTTGTGGACAGTCGCCCATCATTTCAGTCACTGACTTCGCATCCACTGTAATTTAAAGAAGCTTTTATGTTGGTTGTTTGGGTTTTTTTCTAAAAGGGAAGCTAGAAAGCTTTTATGATTTTCTGACACAGAAGCTGGAGGGAGAATAAAGAATACAGAGCTTGTCCTGTATTCTTAGGGAAAATTGCTTCTCCTCACACCTGCTTGCATTGAATAATACAAGTAAACAAATCAGGACCAAATTTTCAGTCAGCCCCTACACATTCATAATCTTATCCATACAGCTTCCCATCATGGCTCTTTAGGATGGTGACATTGTTTGAACTGTTTTATCACAGGAAATATATGTAATGAACATATATATCATAATGTTCATTACATTAATGACACTTAAAGAATTAGAAGCCTTTAAAAGAAAATGCAGTAAATTCTTTCCATGAGGTTAGTCAGTGAGTGAATGCTCTTTGAAATGGACTGAGGAACTAGACATTTTCTCTCTGGAGGCAGGAAGAGACCCCGGGGATAAATACAGGCAATTCCTATTTTGAAAGGAGCATTTGAAGGAGAGGATCTGTCTGGTCCCTGTGCCTGCAGCTCAGCTAACCTGCATGATGTATGTGGGACATGCAGTGGGGCTGGGCAGATATTACTAACTCCTCAAACTGCAGTAAAGGAGGCCCTTCATGACTTTATTTGCCTTTGTTCCTTTCACGCTGTATAACACCAAGTGAACAAGTTCTTGAAACTCCCATTTGACAAGGTTATTACTTGTTCCTGTAACAGAACGGGCACAGTAGGAGCAGATACAAGTAAGGGCAATCACTGAAAATACCTCTGCAACACTCACGGGCATTGGTGTTTGAACAACGCATGTACCCGATGCTCAGTGACGCGGTTTTCAAGCTAAAACTTCTGTGTTGGGTAGGACTTCAGTCTCTGAGAAATGATTGTTGGGTCCTTGGGTGACTGCAAGGGGGGATGCAGAGAAACAGATTGAATGGCAAAAGTACAAATGACAGGTCAGACAGGTACAAGAAGTGACAAACCATGTTATGGCCAAATACAGACCCTTCTTATGCTAGTATTAATATGAAGAAATAGCAGATTTGTCCACCAAATCATTCATCCACCGCTGAATGTCCTAAATTTACAGCTATGTGGCAAGTTCTACATGTGAGAAAAAACTGTTGGCTGAAAACGAAAGTGCTGTGAAAACACTGGGATGGAGATACTGGTGTGCAGAATGAGTGTCACATATCCGTAAGTGCACTCGTACCTGCTGCCCCTATTGGTAAGCTGCATATTGTGGGACCAAGGCTGGCATAAAAGAACATCTTGTGCTGATCTTCAGACTACTCTGTTGAAATCTCTGTTTGTCTTCAGTATCAAATATTAATCCTCCAATAGTTTTGTAAAATGCTGAATTAATTCACAGGAATTGGCAGTAGAGCTATTCTCACAGCAAATACAAGATCTGCAGCATACTAATATTAAATGGTACATATTTTTGAGAGGTTAAATGTAGTTCTGTAAGCATTGAAAAAGTTTGTGTGTATGCTAGCGTTTTGAAAAAGACCCTAAGTGGCACACTTGAAAATGACCTTTTTTCACTCTTTTGAAGCCTGTCCTCTGACTTTTTTTTTGCAACAGGATCTAACTTCAGAGAAGGGACCTTAAAGCTCATCCAGTCCACCCCACCTGCCATGGGCAGGGACACCTCCCACCAGACCAGGCTGCTCAAAGCCCTGTCCAACCTGGTCTTGAACGCTTCCAGGGAGGGGGCATCCACAGCTTCCCTGGGCAACCTGTGCCAGTGCCTCACCACCCTCACAGTAAAGAATTTCTTCCTAATATCTAGTCTAAATCTTCCCTCTTTCATTTGAATATTGTTTTTGTTTTTTCTTATTTTAAAAAAGTTTGTTTTGCATAAATAAATAAATCTTAATCTTAAATCTTCATTCATATGGCCTCAATCTTGCTGCCTTTTTCGAAGCATATTTGTCTTCTGCGGGTGCTCCAGCTGCAAAAATATACAATGTGAATGTCTGCCCCAGGGTCAAAATGATGCTTCTGAGTGTGAAATTTGACAATGTGCATGTTTATCCAGCTATTAAACATGTCAAATAGAAAAGATGTGTTTGACAAGAAGGTAGGAAGCAAAATTTGGAGGACGTGGAGGCATATGTCCTCTCTTACTGTTTTCCATGAGCTTTCAGCTGTTGGCATATCTCTAAGTGTTCAAGCTAATAGTTATGTTGACGGATGATATGAAGATGTAAGGAAGTTGCAGTATAAGGAAAATACCTAGGAATTCTCAGTCTCAGAAATTGTCAAGACAATGACAGTAGTGATAAGACTTTGTTGTGATCCTTACTGAGAGTTTCTTCAAGTAAACACAGAGTAAAGGGTGAGAAAGGATGTAGGAGTTTGCGGATTATGATTGCCTTCATGAAGAGAGAAATCACATTTTAAAATGTGCATACATCATTTGTTCTAATGTAATAAACAAAAACTACATAAAAGTAATTTTATTGTAGGGGAAACAGTAATTAACCTATCCTGTTGCCATGAAACGGGTTTTTTACTAAAGACAGTTCTACTGGAGATAGCAATCTTACCTTTGATTATGTGCTATTACATTATGAAAACTGCAGTTCAGTCAAGCTCATCTTTCATTCAACAGATTTTCAATTTAATGTAGTATGAGGTTATTGAGCTCTAACTTGGTATGAAGATTGCTAAAGGTGACATTTCAAATAAACATAATTTTTCTGCAGTCTTCTCACAGCAAAGCTAGAACATGTGAATGACAGATGTGAAGTAATCTTATGGTTAAGAAATATGACTTGTTAAATTTGGATGTTTTGAGTAACAACATCCATAATTTCTT
This sequence comes from Mesitornis unicolor, assembly GCF_000695765.1. Lineage (NCBI taxonomy): Eukaryota > Metazoa > Chordata > Aves > Mesitornithiformes > Mesitornithidae > Mesitornis > Mesitornis unicolor. The sequence goes on from NW_010209199.1 coordinate 14,684, forward strand.
GTACACCTGCTTAACTTTTATATTGTGGTTCACAGGGCCAGGAAGACTTAATTATTGTGTGAAGCAATTCACTATGATCAGTTAGGCTGAGTTCTTGGTAAGAAGCGTTTAAGATCTCTTGAAGTCTGTAGCAGCAAGAGCAGCAGGTGAAAGCCAATTACTGTTGAAAATGTAAGCTTAACAATTAGCAAGTAAAGACAAGTGTTTGGGAAATGACTCTCAGCATTATGAAAATATATACCAATCCAATAAAATTGATTCTAGGCTGTTGGGGAAGGAAAGAAGATTGTCCTGGGAGAGCTGCCCCAGCACTGCTCTGAGGCCACAGCTCACACTGTGAAGCTATTTTTACAGCTGAGCAGGGGGTGAGAGAGAGTCCAAATTTGTCCTTAGTTTTGGTCCCCACTTCGAGTATGTAAATTGGCTCATATGTAAATTCTGCAAATGAAGAGTTATGCCTTCTCTGCATCGTATGTTGCCCATTGAGTTATGGGCAGCATTGCCATAGAGAGCAGCAAGTGTGCAGCTGAACATCTGCTAAGTGGCAGAGGGGTGGTGCAAGAGCCCACCTGAAATATATACATAGTAATATATACATAATATACATATGTTATACAATATACATAAATAATAAAAATATCAATAGTGTATCAATATACTATTTATCCAGGTGGAGCTGCCTAGGAGTACAACTAAACTTTGAGCAGCTCACACACCCCTGTGCCAGTTGCACTGTGTTCACCTGGGTGTGTGTTGCAGTGCAGGGAAGCTCCTTCCTTTCTGCCTTGGCATCATCTGCACCCAGCTGAGCAGCAGTGGGCCTGGCTGGACTCGTGGTTGGTGCCCAGTTACGCTGCCTCTTAGTTCATGTCTGCTTCAGTATCAGTCATCTCCAAAGTTATATGACCTATTTTACTACCCTGTAACAACGGAAGCGATTAGTGGCAATACACCCTGCCAAGGGTGGCAAAGCTGCTGACTGCAAAGATACACATCAGCAAGGGGAAGTAGAATTTAAACTCCCTTTTAATTGTGCTGAGACATTAACTGTGAATTATGAACCAGCACTAATTAATGAAATATGTGGTCTTTAGTAGACTGGGGTGAGTGTGCTTAACACGTAGGTGAAAGTAGTGGTGTATCTGCTTGTATTAGTGGCAAATTTAATCTCGTGTATTACTTTGCTGATTCAACAGTCATCTTTTTTTTTTTTTTTAGGATCAAAGTGACTTTGACTTGATATGTGATCTATTCAATACCTTAAATGAACTGTAGGCTATATGGGTTTCATCCATTATTTCAGTCAGGAAAGGAATTTAATTTGAGAGAGTTATAATATATGGTATGAAAAATTATTTAGTGGGGGAAAGCTTTTATGTGACATGTGAAATTTCCTCAAATATGATCCCCAAGCAATAAATAATAACTTGTAAAGACATTTCTCCAGAATATCAGCATTTACTACATAATTTCTGAAAACTTGTGTTTTCTATTATATTTTCCAAACCTGAGTCCAAAGGACAAATATCCTTTTTCCTGTAAAGACATTTATCTGAATCAGTGTATTTGACTGAATGTTCTTACAACATGGAGATAAAACTATGTAAGTGGGTCAAACATGGGCTGAAAATTCTGTGTTGATCACAATGTCAGAGATTAGATCTGTGCAGTTGCAGAGCATATACTTTTTTTCTTCAGCTTTCTATGTGTTATCTTGAGAACTCAGTTATGATAGAAGGGTCGCTGACTTCTGATTTTGACACTGTTGGCTAGAGTTGTTAAATATCTTATGTGCTAGCACAAATATTTAAAAAAACCCCACAGATTAAAATGTCATCTTAAGTATGGTGCTTAACTAACATGCATTCATAAGAGCTTTCAACAAAAAACACTTTCAGCTTATTTTAATGTATTTATTTTATGGTTCTGAAATGTACGTAGTTGCCAGCTGAGGAAAGGAACTGGTTAGGTGGTACCAGCAGTGGGTATTATTTGGGCTTTGACAAAAGCCAGTAGAAAAAAGTAGGAATTGGTATTGCATAATGAGTGTTTCTGAAACAAAATTGGCTATTGCCAGCATTTGACATGTTCAGTGGCAAATGCTTTGATGCTCAAGGGATTGCAGGCTTGCTTTGGAGGCAGTGGGTGACTTGAAGAAAACTGTCTAGAAAAAAAAAATCACTTCTTTCTAAGTTTACAGGGAATTCTTTACCATAACATAAGAAACATTGTGTTCATGTTAAGAATAAGGCAGTAAAGATAAGGTGATTTTCTGAAAACAAGTTTACTGATTATTACTTACTTCCTCTGATTTTTCTTTTCCAAACAGGTCTGCATTCCTCTGACTTCTACAATAAGAGATTTGTCTCACTTGTTAGTTCAAATTGAGGTCAAGTTTCCTTTTTCTGACTCTGCCTCCCTCTCTTTCTCTTTTCCATTCTGAAAGCTTCAAATACAAGTTTGAGTCTATCCTGTAATCTTTTTCTAACCAGAAGATCGAATCCTTTTGAGACCTGACCCTTTAATCTTGTATTCTTCTAATACAGAGCAATGACTTGCATGTTCATGCTTAACACAAGCATAAGCACTTTCATCAAAATACAAAATGTCCTCGGTAAGGATGGTAATCACCAAGCAAATCTAGAAGGTGACAAAAAGCCCTTTTCATTACTGGTATTTCTTGTAAGGAAAGCTGGTGTCTGTTCAGTGACCAGTCTGAAATAAAAGGGTGGTCTTTGATAATTTGTTCCTCTGGGACAGTGTCCTGGTCACAGGATCATCACTGTATTTGGTGTCTGTGCCTGAAGTTTTGTGTGAGGTCAAAACCAGGAGAACAGATGAGTCTTAGAGGAAATGAATGGTGCTGCATGTTGTGTCTCTTTTCCATTCAGCTGAAAATGGTGCCATGAACTGCAACAGCATTCAGTCATGTTTAGGTGACGTTTAGGTAACACTCCTGATGTCTAGATGACACAGTGATATATGTTTCATTAAAATGTTGCCCAGGCAACTCCAATTCTTTTTACTTGTAGTTTACAGCGTAGTTACCAATGTCATACACTTGGGTAAGTTTGGTATAATGCTTGTTGAATTTTGAGCTTCTCCTTTCTCTCTGATCATGGGACAGAGCCCTTGGAGTCAGAGTTCCTGGGAGTGTCGGTATTACTGAGAAATCCAGAGTTTGTTTCTTAAAGCAATCTCAGTTAGTTTCTAGAAAACCAAAACAGTGATATCAAGTGCTCTCTCTGCCTGTAGTAAGAGCGGGTAACAATTCCCTTTGTGGGGAACACAGCAACCAAATCCCTCTGCCTATCTCCAGTATCAAATGCCAGCTTAGTGCTCTATTCAGGGAAGTTAACCCTTTGTAGCATCCTTGTATTGCATCCTTACTACTAAAGGAAGTAGTTCATTCAAACCAGAAAAAGCTGGTGGCCTTTTAATATCCTCCCTCTAGTCATCACCAATATTCTGTGACCGTAGCACTTTATTGCTGTCCTATATGGTGTAAATTGTTCCTGCGTGCTGTCTGTGGAGCCAGGCCTCTGGTCATGATATAACAAATACTCTCAGCAAAACTCAGCCAACTATGTCGACTGCCCCTGTGAGCATTCTCTTAACAGAGTCAAAATGGGACTTGGTTATTCAAGTGGAAGGACTTTATCCATAGACCCACCTGTAGCAAGCAGGTATGGGAACAGGAGGAGGCTAAGGTGGAAGAAATGTCAACTCTCTACCAGTTTTCAGCCTATGAAGTGATTTAGAGATGTGTTAAATGCCTTTTTGTCGTCTGCCTGTTTGTAACAATGGAACAAAAAAAACCCCATCGCAACAACAACAAAAACCAACTCCAACCCAGCAAACAGAGCAGGCAGTTCCCGTTACTACTCCTCTAGCTCCATTTGCTGCTCCAGTGCTTTGGTCTACTAAATTCTGTTTGTCTGATGAGAAATGATGGATTTTGCCACTCTGTTGGAAGAGTTCAGCTCCTGCCAGCGTTGGATCCTGAGTACTCAAGAAAAAGTTATCTCAGCTGTCTGAGAAAGTGCCATTTTCCTTGAAAAGTGCAGGCTGGCCTGGCTGTGCTGGTGGTTGTCAGCAGAGAAGCATGGAGCATTTAGCGGCTGCTCTGCCCGATAATTCTGCTGCTGTTGTTGCTGTTGCCGAGCCTCACTGAAATGTGTTTATGCTGCAGGAAAGGCAAGCTTATAATTTTCCTGAGCTCTTGGCGTGTTTCCAGGAAGAAGTTGTTTTGTGTGTCAACCCTTTCTGGAGTCAGTATGTCGGAATTGCTGCTATTAGAAGAATGGGAGGAAAGGCGATTCCTTTTACTCTCTGATCCCATGCTTTGAGATTTTTCTGCTAGTCTTCGCTAAGACTGGAAGTTTCCACTGAGTTTGTGAACAACCTTCTTTAGCAAAAACTTGTCTTCTGCATGGCTGGTGGCACAAGCCCTGCACAAAGCCTGCCCCTGGACTGGAAGCCAGTTTCTGCCAGAGAGGAGCTAAGGGCAGTTCTCTGGTAAACTCCGGTGGAGGTCAGACAATTGTTACCACCTAGGAAATACCATTGGGTTGCTGGGTGCCACTTTCTGTGTAAGATTTCTCATCATATTTAGGCACTTTATTAACACTTAACTGTGGCATGGCAAATCTTGGTACTACGGTACCTGTTCTGGTACCCCTGTAGAAGCAGGTGGATGGAGGAGGCATCACGGGATGTCCTCTGGCAGGTTTGCCAGCTGGAGTAGACGGGTTTCCTTCTGGTGCACAATGAGATGTAAACGAAACAGCAGAGGGTAAGGTATGTAGGTTTTCTCCTGCTGTTTCCGCAGGTGAACATAAAAGGAGGGTTGTCCCAATGAATGGTAGGAAGTAATGCAGACAGATTGGAACTGGTTGTCAAACTTCACAAAAAACACAAAAATAGAGAATATAACTGTCCTGCAATAATTTATTACTACAGACCTTATGTTTATGCCCTAAGTCGCATGAAAAATGTTCATAAACTTAATTTTCTTCCAATTGTTTTTTTATTCTTGCCAAAATTCTCTCTAGGAAAAAAAAGCCCACAGCCTTCTTTTTGACTTCCAGCAGCAAAAAGGAAACCAGAAAAAACATTCCTGGAATTATTATCAAAATTCCTTTGTCTCCGTAGGACAGGAAGCCAGACTGCATTGTTTTAATGGCATTTTTCTAGCCTTAAACCTCTGAGGCTGTCTATATTTCTCAATATTCTTCAGAAATTTCAGGATGCTGTCTGGATTTTGTTACAACAAATAATTTATACACTTATTCTACCTTTCTTGCCCTCAGCACTGTAGTATCTGAGCTCATCCCCATATAATAAAATAGTAGGTAGTCTAGTTTTGTTGTCTTTTTAACATGAATTGCAGTGGTCGTATGTATGTAATGTAATCTGATTTGTAATTCCCCCTGACTGTTTTACTTGTAATTTTCCTTCAGTTTGTAGTTACAGTCACGTATGTCTTTTATTGCCCGGCACTCTGGGAATAATTATGTCTTTTTGTCTTCGTTCTAGAAAGTCTCAGGAGATACAGTCCTAGTCTGCAGCTGCTGAGAGAGTGAAATGTTGGTATTTTTTATTTTTCTAGAATTTATTATGTTTCACAACATTATTATATTTCAGTTTTAGTATTAATCAGATAGATATGAGAACTGTGACTGTACCATGCCACCTGCTCAGGAAATCCTCAGCTAAGGAAAAAAAGTCTCATCTGTCTTTTTGCCTGCTGAAGGAGCAGTTTTTAGTCCTTGTAATCCTATTAAAAACCCCTTCAGAATGTGGCCAGAATGAAATCCTAGTAACTCTAAGGCAGGCAGTGATTAAAAGGACTCCACCTTATATGTATGTGCGCACATGAGCATGGGCAGTCTTGATTTTTGAGTTCTGTCTTGTTTTTCTGTGTGCACTGGGACCTGATGCTGAATGGGGCAAGAAAGGGGCCTCGGAAGGTCGCACAGCTGCTCTCCTTATGCCAGGGCCAGACTAGTACTGAATTACTCTCTGTAAATCTCTGCGTGAAGGACACAACAACTTCCAACAGCCTTTGTAACCAAAAACCTTTTTCCATTCTTTATATGTTTAGGGAGGGGAAATACGTAAATTGCTTTCCCATTTGTGAAGTAACGGGGAAATAAACAAATGAGACCTTGTTTAAAATATTTGTTTTTTTCCGATAATGTAGATAAGCAGCTGTGAGAGCTCTCAAGTTTGACTGCTCTGTGAATCATTCTAAGCTTTGTCTGGACGTGGAAGCCCCTTGTGCAACTGAACAAAGTTCAATATCCCTGCAGATGAATGCAGATGATTTAAAAACTTGCAACATTATTGCAACAGTTTATTTACCATTTTCAGGTTTTAGAGCACTTCTTATATTCGAATGATTTCACTCCTGTTGAATTATTGGTACTTGAAACATAAAAGGAGAATGTGTAGGGGCAGCCAACAGCAGCGTGGCATCATTTAATGTGTTTGAAGAGACAGCTCTGAGTGAGAAGTGCAGATTCAGAAATGACTGTGCTGGGCAGTTGATGGCAATGTTGGCAACAAAGGTATATGGGCAGTTCTGCGGAAGACTTACTGCCCTTTATTTAGGGCTGCTTGAAGTGTAGTAAAGTGAAGGCACTTCATTAGCTTCTTTGGTTAGAAAGGTGATCACATCATGTTAAAGCCCAAGGATTAGCTTCACTGATATTGATAAAAAGCCACATCAGTGGAGGGGCTGCCAGCAGGGTAGGCAGTAGCATCCTAAGGGAACTGCCACATTTGCCATCTTGGGACATTTGCAACCTCTGTGTGATCACTGGAAAAATATTTTTTGAATATCATTCAAAAATAGGTTATGTTGACCAGGGAATGGGCAGCTGGTTATTGAACATTCTGACTTAGGGATTCTTGACTGGTTTTGCTATGAAGACGTTGCAGATACACAACTAGCAGAAAGGGCAAGAGAGCACAGGGGGCTCAGCCACCATTTGCTGGATCTGGGAGGTACATCATCATACAGTCATTAAGTTAATAGCTTTAAAGCAGATAAATGTGTATAGTGCAGCCTATCAGTAGTGATATGTGCTGTGCTTTGTTACCTGTGTTTGAGATTTAAATTATTAGTGTCTTAATCAGCACCATATTAATAGACTGAGAAACCAGAAAACTGTGTTTATGTGGTATGTTTGGATTCCTCTGAAGCCCTGATAAAACATAGGTTCCTGTGTTTTATGCCTCCCACAAATGTTATTGTTCTGAATCACTTAAAGATGTGGGTTTGAGTATGCTTTCACAAAATAAAGCACAGTCTTTGTTTAGTTCTAAGGCTCGGCACTAGCAGCAGTGTAGGATACGGCCATACAGGTCTCGGGAGATAGGAAAGGCAGCAGGGCAGGGAAATTGTGGCCGCAGGACAGAAAGAATCATGTATCTTATGGCGTGAATGGGGAAATGTGTAAAAGGTGCCTAAACCCTGGGAGAGCATGGTAGCCTAAAAATGCAGTGTGGAAGGGTTTGGCATGCAGCACCCCATTCCCCTCTGCCTGGCAGTCACTGCCCCAGCTGTGGTTCTGAAGAAGCAAAAGCTGCAGAGAGTCTCACTGGAATAATCACATGATCTTATGTCAGGACCCCAGACATAGTGGGTCAGATCTCAAGAAATTAAGGAAATAAAGAGGTGAAGCTGGGGCAGGATCCTTCACTAGGTGGATGCCTGGTCTGCTCTGGTACAGGCATCCATAAGGGATAAGCATAAGGGCATAAGCCCCTGAGGTCAGGTTTGTTTGACACATATAGAAGATGCAGGAGACATCTGCAGAGTCTTCCAAAGTGCTGAAGTAGTTCAGTAAGGTGCTGATTTTGGCCAGAGCTGGACATTGAGACTGATTCCCAATCCCTGAGATCTCTCTTGGGACATTTCACTCGCAGGGAATGCATCTGGAGACATGGATGCTCCGGCTGAGGAGGAAGCAGCCCAGGCTCTTATGTTACGTGGCCTGGCAAACAGACCATTGGAGATGTGAGTACCAACACATAGTGACATACTTGCACTGTCAGATTTTGGCTTAAAAGCCTTGTCTTGAATACTTACTTTCATTACTCTTTTTCACAATCAGCCCAAAGAAGTCATACAGAAGAGATGGAGATTATATAGACAGCCTTCTTCTCTGCTATCATTTAGCTGCTAGCATGAAATTGATAGCTAATTTTTCCTCAGAACTGGGTTTTGTGCTGAAATTGCTGGTGAAGTAATATTACAAAATGGTCATCTTTTCTGCTTCAGACATGACCAGGCTCAGTAGGGACAGGAAGGTGCTATTACATGATGGCTCTTTAATAGGCTCTGGGAAGCAAGAGGGTGGTTTCATTCCAGAGGACATATTTAATCTTGCAACATCTTTTACTACATTTAATAGCCTGTCCTACATCTTAATCACTCTGTGTAGAGAAATTAATCCAAAATCCCCTTTTGTCCTGACAATTTAAAATCTGCACTGTGTTTGCCCACATTAGCCTTCCTCTGGCAGTTCCCTAGCTCTTGCCTGATCACAGGAGCGCTCCTAATAGCTCATCCATCGAGATGGATAACTGTATAAATCTTGCTTCTCTTTC
>NW_010209199.1:23333-57159 GCF_000695765.1 Mesitornis unicolor
CCTGCTGGTTTTGTCGTTTTCCCCATTGTGTTTCCGAGTAAATCTCCATCCTGTAATAAGACACTCAGGATTCTGGGGAGCACATTCTCCCCAAAGAGAGAAAGTGCCACATGGAGACACTGAATGTTTTGATGCCTCTGTTTCTAGAGGCATGGGTATCCCTCTTTGCCCTCTTTTCCTATTTGGGGATTTGGTCCAGCCCTGCTGGCAGCAGGCGCTGTGTGTAGCTGCAGTCTCTGTGATGTCTCTCCGTCGAGTGCTACCTGGCGTGTCTCATGCCAGAGGCAGGGGTGGGTAGCTGGGGGGAGACTGATGGACAGGTCTGAAATTCAAAACTAGATCTTGTGCTCGTTTGAAAGTATGACTCATTATTCCAATATAAAATTGTATGCTGGCAGAGCTTTTAACACAGCTAGTAAGACATTCTTGGAAATATTTACAGCTCTAGCAATAAACCCAAATAATTTTTTTCCTTTTTCTTTTCCATTCTGTGATTGAGAATTGAAATAAGGACTTAAAGCATCACAGAGAAACATCTCTGCAGTTTTCATCACTATTTATCAAATACATTTATCTTGTATGTGTATTTGAATAAGGATGTCCCTTATCGACTCCTCATCATTCATAAAATACTGAGACGTTTATTTCATAACCACAATATTGTGAAAAGACTTTGAGGACTTCTATTAGAAATAAAGTGAAAGATTTCTATAAATACATTGAATTTCTTCTCTCCTTTATGGCATACAGGCCATGTACTGGCTTGGTTTTCTCAATAAAAGACCATAATGTTTGTTGTGGGTATCTGTGTGTGTGTGTGTGAAGCAGCTGGATGTAGGAGAATTTTTGTTCTGTTGCTTGAGCACTGATTGAGATCAAATGGCAGCACCATTTCAACTTCTCATATTTTTACTTTCACTTTTAGTTGGGAAACAATGTAAGCAGTAAGAACATCTGGGATATTAATAATCTCGATTTACTAATTCATGTTGCTTGACATATTTGAGTGTTTGTGTAGAACTGATTGCCACTGTACCTTTACTTGGCATTTAAGATTTGTGCTTTAATTCTGAGTTTTAGGTTGTGTGAGCTGCAATGGCAACTCAAAATGTGAAGGTTCTTTGTTCATGGATATTTGCAGAGTGGGAATAAGAGCTGATCTAAATTTAGCGTCTTGGCATTCGCCTTGCTGTTTCCTTCCTCTTACTTCTTCTCTCTGACATTGGTTAAGGAATTGATTTCTTCATTTGGTCGAGACAGTTATTATCCCTCCTGTGTTTGCTAAATGTAAATGCTGCTCTCTTTGTCCAGCATGCAGCATTCTGAAAACCTTTCTGCTGTCTGGGTTACTGTATTGCGGGAATGGTTTAGAACACTTAGAGAAGCCATAAAAAAGTTTGAAAAAGCAGTTGTATTAGGGCCATATAATGCAGTTAAGGAGTTTCCCAAACAGTGCTGTAAGTTGTTTGTTGCATTTTTCCTGATCTTTGACATGACAGGTGTCAGTTTGCACATCTGAGTTCAAGGATGAACACAGAAGACTCCTGACCCTCTCAGCAGCTTTTCCTGTACACCAAGACAGCACAGTCTCACAGATAATAGCTGTATTAAACCCTACTGTCTTCTTGAGTTATTATTACATGATGCTTTTCCCCTGAAGACTGGTTGTGCTGGCATTGTTCTGCACATGGGAGACGCTGTCGCTGCACTGGCTCTCCAGCAGGGCTTACGCAAGGCTTCGTGTCGCTGCTTGCACACCACAGTTCCTTTTGGGATGCTTCTATTGTGGGAAGCTGAGTGGTGGCAGGATCAGAAGCAAGCCAAGGAGCTAGAAACCGAGGCTGAGAGGGTGGCCTTGCTGCCCCTCTTGCTTTTGTGGCACTGTCTGCTGCCCAAATATCTCTTGAAGCTACGATTGGATGGTTGTGTAGGTTCTCTCAGGTGAGACTATCTCACTGGGGACCTCTCCGAGCAGGGAGAGATGCAAGGGGTCAGGAAAGACTCCCTGACACAAGTTGCTATGTGCCATGGTTTGTAGCCTATAGAGAGTAGGATGCAGTCTGCTGCTGTGACCAGTGTATTTAATGCTGTACGCAGCTATGGGATCCTTCCCAGCCTTTCCCTCTTCATCCAAAAGCTTCCATTTCTGCTCTCTCAGGAACAACATTTGAATTTGGTTTTGAGTCACAGAAACATTAACCCATGAAAATGGAGTTTGCAAATTGAATAACTGCCTCCTAGTAAGGCAGCAGGCGAGCATAAAAATGATTCATAGGTTTGAGCTCTTTCAGAATTCCTAGAGATGCAGTTTTCAGTTTTGGCCTACATTGCAGGCTTCCTAGTGGAAGCCAGTATAATTACCTAGAGCCTGCTGTACCAATACTAAAATTCTCAACCAAAGTAACTTGTCTGCATTTTGTTTCTTCCACATGTGATGGTTTGAGCCTGAAAAATAGAATTCTACGTGATAAGAAAGGTGGCCGTAAGTATCTGTGGGGAGTTGCAGGGGACCTTTAGTGCATGTATTTGGTTCCCCAGTCAGTTTGACCCTCTGGTCCTCTGGTTTTTGCCCAATACTGCTGTTGCTGGGAAGCTTTATGCTTTCATGTATTGTTTTTTCATTTCATTGTACTGCAAATGGTCATTTGACATGGGCACAGCAGAACTGAAGAAGCTGGAGGTGACTCTGTGGATGCATGGGACCATAAGGTGTGTGTGGTTTCACACTGGCCATGTGTTTGCAGGCGACCCAGGGCCTTTTCAGCAAGGGACCACTTAACAGATGTAAATCTGTTGTGTGATCAGGAGGCACTGGTGTAAAGTCGAAATGCTTTTTTCAGATTTCTTTCTATGTATCTGTAGTGAAACCCTCTCTTGTTTCTCTCTCCTCATCTACCTTCCTTCCCCAAGCAAAGCTTTTCTCAGGCTTGTCTTTTCCAGTCTTTCATTTGATTTTGCACAGGAGCCCACTCAGCATCCCTTCTCTCCTGCTGTGCTTCAGCCTGGGGGGATGTGCCTGCAGTTGGGGACGCTCCTAATGAGCAAATGAGAGTGCGGTGGCACAGGGACAAACCCGAGCAGTTAAGTAAGTGGAGCCGATAAGGATTTTACCAATCATGAAACACACAAAATCAATATCAGAACAAGCTAAGAGCCAGTGGGAAAGGTTTTAGCAATAGCATGATGGATTTGATTTTCTCAGTTTTCATCAATAACGTGGCAAATGCATTTAGCACAGGTTGAATGGAGCTAACAGGATATCAAGCAGGCCAGCAGGAAAAGCTTTGCCGTTGTTACCTCTAGCACCAAAAAACCCCGACAAACCAAGGTCAGTGTTACAGCAGACCATTAGCGTGACAGCGTTATCCAGCTGTTAGCAACAGTGTTATGGATCGCTTCAGAGAAATAGGAGACTAAACCTTACCTCCTCTGACATCTGATGTCATTTTTAGGTACTCCCATAGTTGAATCCTTTTTCTATATGAGAGGTTTTTTTAAACTTTTTTGAAGGCTTTTTTTCTGTAGATGAATTCAGCTGGAAATTTTGTTGTACCCTAAAGCTAAACATGGAACAAAACTTCCAACAAATACCAACCTAGATGACTAAAGTTCCTAAGAGGAAGCCAACCCTATATTTTCAGTAGGTTGTGTCACAGGCAGCATTTGGGTGACCTCGAGTATTCCTTGGGTGACCTCAGCAAGAGTGAAATCCCCAGGTGCTGCCGCAGCAGGGCAATGATCACAGACTTGTGCACGGGAGGTTAAACTTAAACATAAGTAAAAGCTTCTCACTGTGAGGGTGGCAGAGCACTGGAACAGGCTTCCCAGAGAGGTTATGGAGTCTTCTTCTCTGGAGACATTCAGAACCCTCCTGGACGCATTCCTGTGCGATCTTCTGTAGGTAAGCCTGCTTCAGCAGAGGGGTGGGTTGATCTTCAGAGGTTCCTTCCAACCCCTACCATTCTGTGATCCTGTGATGCCTGCCTCTCACCATGGGGAAACCTTTGTGCTGAAGCCTGGTCAGCCCAAACCTGCTTGCTATAACCACATAATCTACAGTGTCAAAGTGATGCTTCAATCCAGACAAATGCAAACACATTGGCAAGCCAACAATGAATCATTAAAGGTATGGCTAGGGCTGCCTCAAGGCAATGAGGAGTATTTTTTTCATGTAATAAAGAGATAATTTGTGATTAAAAGCTGCTGCAACTAAAAACCCGCTATTTTTATATGAAATCTGGGTAGAAATGTCTGATTACAGAACTACTGTAATTAGCACATGTCTATGTGTAACGTGTGCTGAAAAGGGGAAACATGACACATGTCACCTGAGAAATAAAAGTGGCAGGGGTAGCGTTGCATTCTAGATACTTGAATTAGCATATGTAAGCTTTTCCTTTTGCTAAGATTCAGTTTTGAAATATTCAGTAAACTAGCTAAGCTTAGTTAATTATATTTTTAATAACAGAGAGAAGTCAAGAAGTGCTGGATCCATAATCAAAGAAATCTCAGCTTGGGATGGAAGAATTTCAGACAACAGCAACATTGAGAAATGCAAACCCTATCTTAATGCTAATGCTATGGTGTTTGCTGTCCCAAAACTTTCTGAGAATATGTGCCTTAGTGGTAAATAGCTCCTAAACATTCTGGTGAGCTTAATAAAATTTTGCCATAGGCAAATGTCTTTCTGTCTACATGATAGCACTAATCTAATGTTGCTGTGTTACAGGCGAATTTGGCTGCACTTTAATAAGAAGTTCTCCGGCACTTATTCAATAGGAGCATTATGTAAGATGTGCAACCATAATAGAAAATCATAGAAGACAGGGCTAAAAATGACCTTTGGAGGTTGTCTAGTCCTGCTGCTGGGAAGCTGGACGCTGCTAGTGCAAACACTGACAGCTTCACCAATTTAGAGATGTAGGTGGTGTAAATTTGCGTTACTGTAAATCCAACAAGAGTGATTTTTTTTTCTTGTATTCAAACAAGGCAGCTGAAAGGGGATGGATTGCAGTAATAGCGTGTTTTAGTCATGAATATTAATATTGAAGTAATTAAATCGGATAACTAGGAAGTATAGGACAGGGAGATACTTTGCGTGTCATTGAATCTGCTCCCCAGTTAGCATAGAAACCCTTTCTTAAATGTATGGAGCTGTTAGTTAATTACAGGAGGGTTTAAAGTAGCCCTTGCACAGCCTTGTTTTTCATATTCCATTTTTTGAAATATTATTTAGTGTTCATTGTGGATGCTGGGTGTGGATTTGAATGGCCAAAATCTGATTTCATATACAATTATTATAATCCTGCCAACACAGTGCAGGAAGAGCAGCATAACAAATGACTTTTCCTGTTGAAGTTGAATATACCTTAACCAAAACTTCATTGTCATACATCAAAATACCACTACACATAACATGCTAAATTCTTTGCTAAGGTAAATTGTTGGCAGTTTCTCTCATTTATACTGTAAATGTTTAAAATATGCATATTGGGATGTGACAGCTCCAGATTCTGGCGACCTCCTTCAGGAATGTGAATACCAAATAGAGCTGAGCCAGTGGAAGCGAAAAATGTTGATGTTAACAGAACCAAGGTGAGGTTTGCATTACCATGAAATTGTGTTTTTCCATTTTCCATCCTGGCTGTTAGGATGTAAGGACCAACTGCTGCTTCTTCAGAGCAGCCTTCTGTCCAGCGGACCATCTTCTCTTCATGCTGGCCATAAGTTAATGGCTAGGGATCAAGGATCTTTCCTTCTAATACTTCCAGCCTCCTACATATTTTCCGCTTGGAGAACTTTTTCTGCTTCCTGTGGGATGTCTGCTTTGCTCATCCACTGTATTCCCAGTCTTCTCCAAGGTTAAAAGATTCTCAACATTTTTTTTTACCTTCCATGAATCAAGTAACATCTTCTGCATTGGTGAATTTGTCCTTTAAAGATAGTCAAAAGGAGGTCTGTGGAATTCTTGTGCTCAATTATTACAGGCAACTTATATAATTTTGAATCATTGTTTTTTAAAGATGCAGAAAAATGGAGTTGTGGAGTTAAAGCAATTCTTGTGCATTACATTCTGAGTTTATATCAATACTAGAGGTGTTGCATCTCCTACTCTTTTTTACCTCAAATTCTTCCCTACTCATGAGACAGAATCCCTTTCACCACTATTGTACTTGGTACTCAAGTACATGTGAACAGGTAGAAATGTAGCTTGAACCCTTAAGTTTTTGCTTTTTGTGGGGCTCTGATCTTTTTGCAGGGAGCGAAAGCTGGGTAGAGGACCTCAGTCTTCAAGTTCTCCAGTGGAATCCCACTGTTTCTTGTGAGTTGTAACCCTCCTGTCTCTGCATAAAAGCAAACCCAGAGAAAAGGGAAATGTCTTTCGAAACCTAGAATTTATTGTGACATCCTCAGCCATTCTAAAATAGCAGAGTGTAACTAGCTTAAAGAACATTTAAAATTACTTGATATACTGAGATAGAACGCACTCACACAAAAATGGATAAAGCTGAGGCACAAATATGCTTTTGGCAGCAGCATAAGTGTCTGATAAAATTTGACATAACCCAAATATACCTATTAGCTTCAAGAGTGTGGGTGTCAAAAGAAAAAGAGATCAAGTACGTAAATGTTGATGTTCTTTAATAACATGTTAGAGTGATGGATGGGGAGAAAGGATAGATTGTCAGTGAATTTCCCTAAAAGCAAGATATTACTGTCTCTAGTAATTTGGAAAATAATTTTAGTTTCATACCTGGAATGAAGCATCACACAATGATCACATTTTCAATCATGCTGAGAGCTCGGGAAGCTCAAGTAGGGAAGCTCATTTGGTCGGAATCCATTCCTGAGAATGGGAATTCTGCAAAATTGTTGCTCCTGTACAAGTGCCTCACAAAAGAAGATGGGAAGAGCAGAAATGATGTAACCAAGAAGGCCAGAGGTGGTGAAACTGGTAGTTTGGCTACTGCAGTGCCATGTCTATGTGGCCAGATCTTGTTCAGATGGGGACCAAATTAATTGTTTGTATGTTTTTATGTGAGTATGCATTTGATCCAAACATAATTAACAGTTTCTGAGCTATTACCCCAAACATAGTAGTTGAGCTTTTATGGTGTTAATACAAATGCTGTTTTTTACTGGCTTTGTTCTTGGCAAATTTGTGTTTGGAAGTTTATCTATAAGCAGTCTACAACTCTAGTTTAAGATTCTGCAAACAAGAGAGGGTTTTTCTGTGTACTTACAGCTCTGTGAAAATAAGCAATGTGAGATAAATCTGTTTGGGGAAGGATGAAACACAGAAAGGTTTTACGACTAATGACATCAGCTAAAGATCATCTTGTTTGCGCAGGTTATGTTTCAGAGCTGTGGTTGCCTGACATGCTGTAGCATCTTATTAAATGCTTTATTATAAGACAACAGTAATGTTATAGAAGTGATGCTAAGTTCCTTTCCCTTTGGGAGACATTTGTTTTCAGCTCAGATGCCAAAGCTGAAGCATCACTATCGTAAGTTCATTCTGCTTCAGTTTTAAATTGCTTAATTGTCTTGTGAAAATTTGGCTGGAATGACAATGGGAGTGGTATTGGGTAACCATTTTCTAGGTGGCAATTTTAAGATTTGCTCTTTATTTAGAGCTTTTTACTGATCTTCAGGCTGATTAAGAATAGATAGATCATACAGTCCTTATAAATACTTTTAAGATACAGCTTTTTTTAAAAAAAATTTTGCTATTGGTGTTGCTGGTGACAGTGTTTCACTTTGTGTATTTTCAATTCCTCTGTCTCTTTTGTCCTTGACTGGCTTTTCTGCTCATTTTTTCCTCTTAGCTCATAGCATCAGAGCATAAATATATTAGCAGATACTGAAATATATATGCATCTAGTCTATGTGTCAAAATGACTCACATAAATAAGGATTTGCTAGATCAAGCCTTTGGTAGATGACCTAATTTTCCATTTTAATCAGATTACAAAAGGAGATTTAAATAAATGTTTCACACTTCAGAAGGGTTAACAGGCACGGAGATTTCAGACTGAATCCTTAGCTGGTGCGAACTGGCACTGGGAAGTTCTGAACTAACAGCAGAGTTGTGTGATTTGAAGAAGCAGAGATCTCAGCTCTGGACTCTCTGCATACAAGTGAAGAATTAAAACTGAGAGACAAACTTTGCCAAGAGCTGCACACTGCATGAAGAGCTAATAAATAGTAAAACAGAAAATTTCAAGACTGAAGATAATGCAAAAGAGAACTTGCATGAAGTGGGCTGGTGGGCACAGCTGGGAAGTCAGACTTGAGCATGAAGTCCAAGCTCAAGCTACCATAGCAGTGGACTTGTAACCAGTGAATTTAGAGATGGCCAAACAAAGTGCTTACTTCAGTCCCTCCGAAAAGATGTCTCCATCTTTGAGTTGAGATGTGCTGGGAGCTATTGCCTATGGTAATGCCCATAACGGTCAGGGAGCTTCTGCGGCTCCTCCCAAAAGTGCTGCTGCTGGGAAGGAAGCTGATTTGATGGGAGGGACCCTGTCATACGTAGTTAATTGAATAAGCTGTTCATCTTCTAAGTGCTCATCTGAGCTAGGCTTAGCGGCTCTCCAGAGATGCACCCATCACTAGCTATGAAAATCCTTAGGCAGCAGAGCATGCAGAACCTCAGATTACCTCTTTCCCTTTTATTGTACAGTGCTGTTTTTAATCCAGTGCCTTGCTGTGTATTAATAATTTTTGACAAATTACTTCATGTTGTGTAAATTCCCCTGCACTATCTGTGCATGCATGTGTTAGCTTACTGCAGTCTCATAAAAGCAGTAAGCAACGCCTTATTTCCCATCACCTTTATTTTTTGGGCTGGCTGGTGTGGTGATTAGGTCCAGGAAACTGGTGCGCTAATTCATCTGTCAACTTAAGCCAGTGAACAGCTCTGTTGTCAATGCAGCTTTGCAGGGTTGTATCAACTGACAGTACTTCTCCGATACCCATGGATTCCATACCATTAATAATCAGGGAGATAATTTTACTAGTTATGTGGTTGTATGAGTACAAATATGTTACTGGAATAGACATCTCAGGGGAAGTTGAGTGGATCGTTGAGTCAGGAGTGAGTACATTATGGACTTCCATAAGAACTCAAGGAGACTCACAGCAGTGTTTCTGGACTGAGAAGATATATTTTCTCTTACAGTCAAGTGCTGCTTTTTCAGGCATGTATTTCTCTTAGATACAGGACTTTTAATAGCAGGAACTCAGTAAGACCCAAGAAACATGTGATAAGAAAACTCTCAGATACTTTTAGGGATGGATCATGGATCTACTCTTCTTACATTAAGTTCTTAGGAACAGAGCAGACTAGGAATGACTCATATTCTCCATAATCAACAAAATTATCTTATGAAGGTCAGGGAGGTTATTTGTGAATAGAGTGAGCAGGATTTTGCTCTTCAACCAAGCCTGCATAGCAAAGCAGTGCTGTGAGAGTATGTCCTAGTACAGTACTTCCCTGGCGTGCGTGGGGTGAGGAGTACTTGCTGTGAGCAGTGCTGTGCCCTGGGCTGTTGTGCTATCAACCAGGCTCCAAACCCTCCCAGGGCCCTGGGGACGTGCATCTGGTTTCTAGCACAGGCTCAAGCCATGACAACCCATCTGATCCCTAGCAGAGGCTGAGGCTTGAAGCCTCCACGCTGGCAAGCTGCTGTATGCCCCGCAGGCAAGATCCCAGCTTGTGGGGAGAGGTTGTGTGTGCCACCAGGCATCTGCCGGACTGTGTGGAGGGACCTCTTTGACTGTGTCTTGCAGAAGACTCCTCTGGGCTTGTCAGTGGTGACTTGGTGAGATTATGCATTGGAGTATTTTGGAGTGTTTCCGAAATACAGTATGAGCTCGCAGAGTTTGGGGAATAGGTTGGAAGAACTCAAGTCTGGTTGCATTTCTGTAAGATACTGTGTAGGTCCTTTAAGGGACCACCTTAAAGCGCAACAGTTTAGAATCACAAGCAACAAGGGATTGGATTAATTCTAGTATCAGTGTTATTTGCACTGCCCTTGAGAGGAGCAGAGCTGAATGTTTAATGGACATTTGAGAGAGGCAATCTGCTGTGAGTACAAGTCAGAATGTGGCACAGGCTCTGACACTAGTAAACACAAGCACATCTCTGTGGATAATACGAGTTTTTTTTTTCTTTTTGATTTTTAGAATCAACCTTGTCCTATGTTAGGCAGCTGGAGGCAAGAGTAAGACAGCTGGAGGAGGAAAATCGCATGCTGCCCCAGGTGGGTGACTTCTGTTGGTGGGAATAGTAGCCGGCAGCTAGACAGCAACACTCGAGTATTCGTACTTGAGATGAAACCAGTATTATTTGTCATTTGACATTACTGCATTTGAACAATCAGAATGACCGTTCAGATCGTCAAAGGCACTTGCATCTGTTTGCTCATCTTGCTCGTGATTGAGTGGGGTGTTTATTTAAGAATGTGACAATGCTTTCATTAATTTTTCTCCTTTGCAGGTTTTGATACCTTGCTAAGAAAAATTCACAGGAAGCTGCCACTTATAGTTAATTAATTTAAGGGTTAAAAATCACAGTCAAGTGACCCTTTGCATTCTGATCTTATTCCAAGAGCTTCTTGGTATTAAAATATCAAGCACTTTTTATAGTTAACAGAAATATTTTGCTTTAAAAATGAAAATGTTTTAAGTAATAATGATTGGGTTATATTATTTTCAATATACGTAAATGCAAGACTGAAATTAAATTGAATTAAATAAGCAAGTATGAAGTTGAAGGTTTTCCCAGTGTGTTTTTAAGAATGAAAAATTTTGAAGTTCATTAAGAATTAATAAGACAGTTGTATTTTTTAATATATATATATACACACAAACCAGCACATACTTCTATTGTATTTTGTTAAGTAATACTTAAGAAAATTCATAAAGTCTCCAAATGAAGTTGTCCACTGGAAGAAAAAAGAAGTTGCATTTTGTTTAAATCAAACATTGGTTTAAATGAAGACACTGCTTTGAAGAAGAAAAGTGCTTTTTATTGAACATAGTACTGTTATTTGAATGTAAAATTTACTACAGTTGAATGTAGTAAGAAGTAAAATCCATTGGCTCTGATTTATTCATTTGTGTAGGCTGAAATTAGCTTGAAGACCTCAGCCCAGGTTAACAGTTTCCTTCTTAAGGTGTATTTTAAGTCAAGTATGGTGGTTTTTTTCCTCACCTATAATATGACAGTTGGAAGGGCCTCTGTAGCTCTTGTTTAGCTCTTGACTTGTTAGATGACCTTGAGCAATTTATGCAACTTCTCTGTACCCTAATTTCTTGATCTGGAAAAGAAGGAGAGCAAGAATGTTTCAATGTCTGCCCATTACCATGTATTCAGTCTTCCATAGGAAAGACAAAGTTGGTCTTCAGTGATGAAGAATATTATTTTCTTGTCAAAAACGGTGTTCAGGGCAAATGTTAACAAATCTGCTTGAAAATACCTTTGTGGTCTTGGGTTGGGAACAACACTGGGGGATAAATTGTGCAGAACATTCTTTGTGGGCAAAAGCTTTAGGAGTGGCCATATATTTTATTTGTCTGGGGTTTGAGGCGCTGAAGTGGAGATCCATGAAATGCATTACCAGATCTTGCCAATGACTGGAACACCCACACTGTGGGCATTGAGTCCATTGAAAATATCTTAGATGGGGTGCCAAAACCAGAAAATAGTGCTTGTGAAAATAGCACCTAAGCTCGTAGCTGTTGCAAAAGAAATTGAAACAAAACATGCTGATTGTAGGGTTCTGAAGGGGAAGAACTAGGTGAGCAAGCCTGCAAACTGCTTTTTGTTTCTAAATACACAGGTCAGAGTTTGTCTTTTGTTTGGTTTTGTTTGCACAAGGATCTGTAGTAGAGTTTAGAAAAATCTCCTAATATCTCTGGGTACTTTATTATAAGAAATAAGGACTGACAAAGGTTCATGTTTCCTGGCATATCTTACTCAGCTTTCTTCCTGAAGAAAGTCATTGCTTTGGGGAGAGGAAGGAAATGTAGACGCCAAGCTTATTCCAACATTGCATTTGATCACCTTGGCATTACATTTGCATGAGATCGTTTTGGGGGTTTGTTGTTCCTGTGAGTAACACCCTGAACGTGGTTTCGGCACTAATCAGGCCCTGTCACAAAGACAAGGATGTGGGATGGAAATGCATAAGCTCCTGGCACTGGTTTGATTCCATTTAATGGGAGAAATGGGAGTTTGTTGGGCCTTAAGCCAAACTGATTGCTTTTCACAAATCAGCTGAAAATATACCATGAGCTCCACAACTGATGAAGGTTTTTGGCACAGCTTTTACTCAATTACAGGGTTGTGCCTTAAAATTTCACCAGTGCTTCAGCAAGAGAGTGTCTTTTGCTTTTTGCATAGTACCCCATCGATGGTGTACTGGACCACTGGGATGGCTGGGAGTTGCAGGACTGCACTTAGTATGGGAGAGGCAACGACTTACACTCTTGAGTGTGATGCCTCTGCTAGGTATTTACTGAAGAGTCCTTGCCTTCTTCTCCTGCTACGCTTTTCTTCCTTTTCCTCTCTGTTTTTAGTATCCTTTCTTTTTCCCCCTTTTCTGCTTATGTGTCACTGATGAAAATGCACTGGCATATTTGTTGACATCCTCTTCAGATAAATCACTCATCTATCACTTAGGTGTGGTTCTTTTCCAGTTTCTTTTGCTTTGCTTGTCTCCCTCCATACATATTAGTTTTCTTTACAAAACCCCACAGATCTCTAATGTAAAGGTTTTATTAATATTTAGTGGCAAGAACAATTCCAGAGAAAATTGTTTTAAGCGCTGCCATCATTGTTCAAATGGTATCTGAGTTTTAGCTCACTCTCCTGTACTGAAGGGCTTCTTTGTTGGGGAAATGCAGTACCACCACTGAGTCAATACTTTAGTTTGATCAGGTAATAGAAAAGGTATAAAAACGTGCATATTCACTTAAGCCTGCTAATGTCTTTTCCAGTGCTGCACAGTAGTTCTGGTGTTAGTTTATAGTAAGGTAGTGGGTTTAAGAGTTAGGAGAAGCCAAAGATGGGCTGTAGGTTTGCTGGGTTGGTAAGAGCTGTAATCAGCTGTTTGTCATGGTTTAGCTTCAGCTAGCAACTATGCACCACGCAACTGCTCGCGCCCCCCCGCCCTAGTGGGATGGGGGAGAGAATCAGAGGGAAAAGGTAAGAAAGCTTGTGGGTTGGCATAAGAACAGTGTAATGATTTAAATAAAATGAAAATGAAAATGAAAATGAAAATGATAATGATAATGATAATGAAAATGATAATGATAATGATAATGATAATGATAATAATAATAACAACAACAACGAAGATGAAGATGAAGATGATTATGATTATGAAGAAGATGATGATGATAATGATGATGCCAGTCCCTGAGCAGCGATCATGTTCCCCATCCAACTTCCCCCAGCTTATATACTGAGCATGGTGTCTTATGGCATGGAATATCTCTTTGGCCAGTTTGGGTCAGCTGTCCTGGCCATGCCGCCTCCTAATTTCTTGTAAAGAAGAAGCTGAGAGAACAAGGAAAGTATGAGGAACTGAAAAAGTCCTTGGCTTAATGTAAACATTGTTTGGCAACAACTAAAACTTCAGAGCATTATCACATTATTCTTAGCAGAAATTAAAAACAGTCTCATGCTTGCTACTGTGAAGAAAATCAACTGTCCCAGCTAAAAACAGCAGTGTCTTTTATTTTGTTGCTGTTCTTTTTTTCCTTCTCTCAGATAGTATGTAACAAGGTATGACCCTAACCCTTTTAGTTTCTGGCCCCCTAATAGGATTTTTGTGCAAGAAAACAGATACTTTCCAAGATTTATGGTATGCAGCTGAGTCTTCTCTTGAGAGTGCCAAACTGCTGGCTGTGCCTGAGACAAGGGATTGTGCAGCTTGCGCTGGTGCTTCTCAAACGCTTGCGTACCTAAGGCACTTGTGTACAGCAGTGTGTAGAGGCAAAGGATTTGTATGAAAACATTTCTGTTTTGCTGGATGAATTTCAGGACAGAGTAGTTCCCTTGTGGGGCTGGGGCAGGAAAACTCTCTGCAGCACATGGGCTCTGGCCGCTGCCTTAAAATGTGCATGAAACTACAGCATCACTGTGGATTGCGTTTTGCCACTAACATTAAAATAATATACATGATAGTATAGCTGGTACTCTATCTAGCCAGAACATAGTATCAGTACATGTTGTAATGAAGATACTCAGCAATAATTAAGAAAATATGTAGGGACCAAACAATGGATTCAGATCCCATTTATCGCTTCCTGGGCTGTGACAGATCTGTCATGTCAGTGAATAACTTGGGCTAACTGAAAACAGGAGTGTCCTTCCTGGTGTGATGTTGTGCATAACTGCTGTCCGTGCCTTATGCTGGGGAAATTGAGATCAAGAGCTGGCATCCACATGTCAACTCAAGATATCCCTGAATTTTTGTAGGGGTAGTATTTCAGGGCTGATAAGCTCAGCTGAAATGTTACGGAAATGCAAACATCTGTCATAATGACAGTGAATGCATTTGCAAAAGACACACTTGGCAGGCCTCCCGATTTAATTGCTTCAGTTTTTATTTGTTTCATGGGAAGAGGTAGCAAGGGGCGGAGATGGAGAATTGTCAGACATTTCCCCCTTATAACTCCTTGTTCTTATAGCTTTACCTTTTAATGAAGGGGAAAGGAAGTACTGCCAGGATGCTGCTTTCTGGGTGAACAAAGTGCATGGGTCTGTGGGGCCAGAGGCCGGATGCGGGGAGCTGAGCTCCTGACTTCCACAGCACCAAAGCCATGAGGAAGATGTGCAGGGCTGAATTGGGGCCCTTCTACTCCCCCTCACATGGGCTTTTCTGCCTCTGTTTCCTCATTCTTTCCTTTACAAGCCTTTTGCTCCTTTTCCATCTCTTTTTGTTGTTTCTCTTTCAATTCCACTGTTGTTTCAGGCACTTTTTTTTGGTTTTTGCATCTTTGCTAGCCTTTTCCAGTCCTAGTACATTTAAGTGTAAAGTGGCAGGCATGACCCTTAGGCACAAACTAGTTTAAAAAATAAAGTGCTTCCAACACTTTGCATTTCCCTTTTTCTTCCTCCTTCCATTAGGTTATCACATTTTATTTCAACCCATTTCCAAATCTTTCAAAACCCTTTTTGCTGAAATCTGTGGGTTTTATTTTCCCTGTGCATGGCATGGTTTTAGTTATAAATCTAATTAGTAGATGGGAACTATTTGGTTAGTGGTTTTTTTTTTGTAAAATCTGTACCACTCACAGTCCAATAATGTCTCCTCCCTGCCATAGCATATAGAGGACTATGGAATCCTTCAACCAAGATGTAATTAAAACACATTGAACAAACCCATGTTACCTAATCATGTCATCAAATATTTGCTGAAAGTAAATTGACAGCATCTACCTACCCTGTTCTTTCACATGCTCTCATCCCCAGTTTAAATTAGTAGGTCATTAGTGGAGCAACTTCAGTTTACAACAGCTGAGGTTCTGATCAGAGTCGTTGTCTCAGGGTGCCCTAAACGTTGCCCTTTCATCTTGCTTGGCATGGGCAGGCTGAGTGGCAAGAGCTTATGGGCCTGATGTTAGGAAGATACAAATTCAAGAAAAACCTGGTGTACGAAAAGTTGCAGTTCAGAGAGAAGACCAGGTTATTCTTTTTCCAGAGTAATTTCTGAAAGCCTGGAGTTACTTTGTACATGTGATTTTCTAGTAGAGTCCACTGAATCTTCCAGATTTTAAATAGTGGTGGTCTTTATATGTGTGGCCTCCAAGGTTTGCAGGTGCTACAGCTCAGAGCCTTATTCTCTTATGGGTTCATTAGCAAAAGAAGTTTATGAAAGGCCTGCTGAAAATGGTTGTTTCTGAAGGTGTGTAGCCAGCAGTGTCTTTGGCCACTCAGAAATCTGATTATTCTTCAGATATGCTGTGAAAATATGTGGATTTCGGCAGCAGTATGCAGAAGTAGAGGTTTCTGCTGAAGTATTTGAGAAGAGGAATTATGGTGAATAACTGCAGCATTTTAAAATTGTGCATTTTAATTGGCAAGAATGTTCCCTAAAAAAAATTACAGTTTTGCTTAGTGCGTTATTAATCCAGCAGAGCAACATACTGCAGCTTATTGTTTTCTGCTTTTTCTTTCTCCTGCCTATTTGAAACAAGCTGACAAACACAGCCTGTGTGTTCTTTGAGCTAACAGGGAAATTGAGGGCTGGGGAAATCAGAAAAAAGCTTTGAAAATCAAGTAGTGATTGAACTGGTGTGGTAGTTACCCAGCAGGAAGGATGTACTTCCCAGTAAACCACTTGCCTCTGGGATAAAAGGCTGCTGGAGAAGGAGGTCTCGTGCGTTTGCTGAGGTAGGTCTCCGGTGGTGAGTGAACAGAGCAATACCCAGTGGACAGGAAAATCATGTTCTCTCAGAAGCTTTGGTGAGGTGACTGCAAGTGTCCTTGAGGCAGAGATGGGCTGTGTTTTTCTCCTTCTTGGCTATCCCTGCATGCCATGGGGAGGTTGTGAGTCAGGCAGCAAGCAGCCCCTTCCTCCGGAGGGACTGGTAAATAAACTGCCACTGACTTCAGCTATGGAGTGTGCTTTGCTCTACAGTGGTTTCCATTCATGACTGTCCTTACTATCAACAGTAGGGATTGAAAAAATGATGTTTTCTACTGACTCAAGTTGAAGGGCTCCTAATTAGTTCTCTCCATCAAAGAATGCCCTATTCTACACAGGGGTCTTTATTCTGACTGTGGAACAGAGCAGGGTTTGCCTCTGGCGCTCTGGGAGAATGGCTTGAGTATCCTTAGCATTTTGCAGTCAGTGTGAGGGAGATGCTGAATTATAATTCATCTGTTTTTTTGTTATGTGGTATTATGGGATTGAGTCATATTTCCTGTGCTTTCTAGTCACTAAGAGTTGCATGTTGGAATTAGATATTTTGTAGATTTACTTGCAACAGAAAAGGGATCGGCATGTTTAGTGATTGCAGTTCTCCCTATTATCTTTGTGACAAAATGTACAGGGAGCATTCCATGGTTTTTACCTGCTTCGGACAATGTGCTTTCTGCAGTGGATTAATCTGCACACAGTTCATATTAGACTTGGAGGAGGAAATAGGCAAACCATGCAGTAGTTTGGGCACAAGGGCTGGTCGAGGGCAGTAGGGAAGTCTGGCAGTGTAGGGTGAGCAAAAAAGTTAATTATTTCTCAGACATCAATGTTGTGCAGCGGTTTTTATTCAAAATGAATAAAGATATTTAAAGTCAATACAGATTTCAGCACTGTGGAGCCATGACTTCATCCCTTCTGTCTGATATAGTTCCACTTCTACAGCTTTGTGACTGGATAATAAATGAAAAGATCTCTCCAAAACATGTGGACACATGGGATGCCTACCATGAGTGGCTGAATCCAAGCGCTGTGTGTGGAGCTAGAGAAAAGGAGCAAAGGAATAGGATTTCTCCTCCTGTCCTCAAGGTCCTGCTCAGGATCCAGTTGTAATGTGGGTTGGGCAGTGGCAGAGAAGGGACTCAGCACTAGGAAACTCAGGTCAAGTTTTCATGGAAGGATAAACATTGCTGTGCTCCCCACTGGCAAGCAGCAGCAGTGCTGCTAGGTCTGAAAAACACACTTTTCTAGTCTCCCAAGGCACCTTGTTTTCAGACACTGCCACTTTGGCAAAGTGCCTTTCCCTCTTGTTTTGCTTCACTGCCTCAGAAACTCTTAATGCCTCCCGTAGTGCTGAAGTGTCTTCAGGCTCACAGGACTTGCAGAGGAGCAGGAGACCCACGTTCAGGCTGGTCCCATCCCCATCATCTGCAGGAACAAGCTTCCTGCAAAGAAGGCAGAAGCTGTACTGCCTCTGTGGAGTGGCCTCACCTGAGATGAGAATTCCCTGAGCTGGAGGATGGGGCTTCAGGGCTGTAAAGCCTGCCTTATTTTTAAAGAAAAGCTTATGTCTCTTATCAGGGACAGAGGGAGGAGGGAGAAGGATGTCTACAGGGGAAATGCTAATTTTTGGTCTTCTACCAACGTGTTGAGAACGTTGTCTGCCTAAAGCAGTGTGTTCACAAGAAGTTTCTCATTCTCATGAAGGGAGACAGAAACGCACTGCATATGGTACTGAAGAGGCTGTGGAGGAAAGCTGCCTGGAGGAAGGCCTGAACTTCTGACAGCAGCACAATTCAGAGGACTTTTGGATTTTCTCATATTCAAGAGGCTTTAAATATACAATCTGTACTCATTTTCCTAGCCTTTTTATAGCCATATTTATATTTTACCATTCAAAAATGACCAAAATATTTGCTGGCCCTGGAGTCAATAAAGAAACAGAATATTTTGACTAATAAAAAACCCCAGGTTGACTGAGGGAATTTATCCTAAACCAAAATTGCTCCAGTCTGCTTTATTACCCATTTTCCTTCCTCTTTCATTTCCTTTCCCAAAGTATAGCATTAAGTCTGCCCAGTTGCTAACAGATCTGTAAAGAAAAGTAAGTCCTAAACCTCACTCCATGCATCACGGCAAGTTGATAATAGTCATTGCT
Organism: Mesitornis unicolor; assembly: GCF_000695765.1. Lineage (NCBI taxonomy): Eukaryota > Metazoa > Chordata > Aves > Mesitornithiformes > Mesitornithidae > Mesitornis > Mesitornis unicolor. The sequence continues at coordinate 41,931 of NW_010209199.1, forward strand.
GCAGAGAATTGTAGGATGATGCACTGCCTGCTGCCCTTAGTGTGTGCTGGTATTGCCAGCCTGGTTATGAGACCCAGTAGTGCCCACCCTTGCCGTTTGTGCTGCACCCATTGCTTAGCACGAGAGAGGCGCTGAAAGAGAGCTTGTGCAACAAAATGGGGTTTTATATTTAGACTCAGGGTACCTCTTCTGTGGGCTTAGTATATGCAGCATTCTCTTTTTTTTTTTTTTAATTGCTTTTAGGGGCTTTTATTAACATGAGGTTCAGTCCTGCAGCCTGGGTGCAGGTGATTGCTGGAATTGGATCTAACACATTCAGAAGTTGCAAGGGTTTTCACTGCGATGTGTCCCTTTGGCCCCTGTGAGCTGTGCAGCATTGGTTGCAAAGGCCTGGGTATATTCTGACAGAGCATATCCTGATTAAGTATTTTCAGGCAGACTGGATCTGTGAAGTTCAGCCTCACATCATCTCTCTGCCCTTTTTGTTCCATGCCCACCTTCATCTTTCCTATTGTTTAGATTATAGACACCCCCAAGAAGCTGCAACATGCTACATGCTTGCTCAGTGGGGCAAATTAGTGCACATCGGGGCGCTGATTCTGATCAGAGGCTCTTCCCACTGTCATTATTTTTCCTTCAGAAATGCATTTCCCACACATTCCAGCAGGAATTACTGCTACATTATTTCTTAATCTTTCCTGCAGTGTTTCTTACTCTGTAAGAAAGGAACTTTTCCTCTCTCAATCTTTGAAACATTTTTCTTCTTTCTATTTCTCTTTTGTTTGTTTTTTTTAAACAAAATTCTGCATGAGGAGTGACAGTGAAGAGCAGGTCAGGTTGAAAGCACCTCAGAAGCATCTACTCAGGCTGTCAGTGCAGCTATTCCATTGCTGTCTGTGAATGCAGCAGGGGTATTTTTAGCCCTTTTCCGAAGCAGGCTGCTTGCTCAGGTTACCTCGGCACTGCATTCGCTCCAGGAGATGCTTTACATCCTGCAAAGTTTGAGGTGACTGAGCTGTAAGAGTTTAGGTAGCTGCATTTGTTTGGCAGAGTCCTGAATAACCCTTTCAGGTGTTCACTGGGAGGAAAAAGCTCTTGAGGTTGTCACTGTTGGGTATAAAATGAGAACTCGCAGATGTGTGGGGGGATGTGCCCTGGCATTGGGGCAGCCAGAGGCAGGGAAGGAGTGAGCTGGCAGCCTGGAGCTCCTGGCTCCTTCCCTGGTTGGCTGCGGCTGACCTTATGTTTCAAACCTTGCAGCAACATTTGAAAATATGAGTTTTGTTGAAGGAGCAACCTCCAGAATTATTGGAATAAAATTAGACATTCTCAAAACCTTTCTCTGGAGTTGAAATAATCTCTTTGAACCTCGCAGCACTTTTGTGAGGGAACATACATACCTCAGAACTTCTGTTACTGTGTCCTGATTTTCCAGATAGACACCCTTGAGGGCCAGAGCATTTGGGTGACACTCAACAGTAGCACTTGGGCTGCCTCACGTGGATCTTGGTTACTGTGGCACAGAAAGAGGGGCACTTTGGAGTGAAACATGCCTTCAGTACTTCTCAGCTTTAAAAAAAAAATACATCTGATTTAATTAGTTACGAACCCTTTTCTTTATTAAATAGTTTTTAATTTTTTGCGAAGGATTCCATTAGGATGCCAGGAGGGGCAGAGGGGAGTTACTGCTCTGCAAACGAGCCAGCTAGCATCAGTGGACATGGCTCAGCCTCTCAGCAGTCTGACTCAGTGGTAAATGCTCTGAAGGTAACGCTCCTCCGGTACAGTCCATGCAAAACATTGTGTCTGTTACTCAATACATGTCGTATTGTCCTGGCAACATTCTGGTGGTCACCACTGGGATGTTACTGTCATGAGTGGGATTGTTTTTCTGTTTGTCACTCATTGCATCTGTGGACTGTGTTTTCCTTGGGGCAGGTGATCCGACTCTTACGATGGGGGTGATGCCAGCTGTAGCTGTTCTCCAAATTACTTACACTGGTACAGGATTTTTTTGAAGCTGAAGCAGTGTTTTTCTGAATAAGGTAGTCTTTCTGCTTCATCTAGGATGCATATTTGTTCTCCGGTGGAATATAATGGATTCCTGTAACCCATGCAGAGAGAAATACTTTAATGCAAAGATAAAGTCAATACACGTGGCATATTCATAATAAAAATAGCAGAATGTTGAGCTGAAGACCATGCATCATGATACCAAGGTCAGTGTTGAAACTTCTCTAAGAGCAGATGTGATTTACTCTGAAGTCAGGGTTGAATTGCAAAGACCTGTGTTGCATTGAAAATCAGCAATTGACACAAGCAGTCAGAGGGGCAAATCTGCAAGTCCTTACCTATGTCAGCAGTGAAACCAGAAGCTGTTACAAGATGCAATGGTTTACCAGGTGATCTGAATCAACAACTGCCTGAGCTCACTGTCCCACTGCAGCATGGGTGTCTGCTGTGTCCGTGCTACTCTGGAGAGGATAAAAAACTGATGGTGAGCTGAGCAAAGAGCACGGACTTTTTATTTCTGTCTTCTAACGCTGGCTCCGACATGATTGCTTTCTGGTGCTTTGCACACATCTTCTCTCCTGTACTTCACTCATTAGCTAAACTGCTTCAATATTCAATTGGTTAAGTGGGTGTTATTCCCCACCTGTGCAGACTTTGCAGAGACATACTGGTTACTTGAAGGGGTTAGGTTGGCACTCCTTCAGGGAAGAATTGGAAAGGACTTTTGTAGAAATTTGCTCTGCTTTTGAGCTTCATGGAGATGCACAGTGCACAGTAAGAGCTCAGTGATGCTGCTGACTTGCCTGGACATCTGAGTTTATTATCTTCCACATGGCTGGGTGACATTGACTTCTCCCCTGCGATGCCTGAGGAAATAGGTTTATGCAAGTGAACTGTGCACAAATTACAGCAATCAGATCTCTTCCTGTAACATAAAACCCAGGCTGAGGGCTTCACCACAGCCACCTTGCCTGTTTTTCTGACATCCAAACAGGGAAGTGGCAGCAGAGTGCTTAAGCCCCTTGCCAGGCCCATGCAATTGCAGAGCCCCTCTCTAATGGCGACCCTGACCGTGTCCCCATCAGCAGCACTCTGCCCGTGAGCACCCTGGTCTCAGCCTCGTACAGGAACGGTACGATGAGCTGCCCTTCCTGGCTGCTGGGGAGTTCAGCAGTGCTCAAGGTCCTCTGTGCATCTTCCATATATTTCACCTGCTGTTGCCTAGAAAATAAAGCTATGCCAAGTAATTTTGTCAAGAGATCATGCGTAATTATCAAAAAAGCCTTTTGTAGTTCTCCTAAAATACCCATTGGCAAAGACACATCCCTGAATGGAACATTTAGCAACATACTTTTGACAACCTGTAATAGCTGGGTGGTGTAAGTGAAATATTTGAACAATGGCTGATGCTGTGGTTGCTGAAATGCATCGATAAGAAGGACACAGAATTTAGTTCAATATGATGTGAAAACTCAGCTTTTAGTTTGCTAGGAGGTACTGCAGCAGGCAGAAATAGATATAAATGATACTGTTATATTTGACATGGAAAGTGAGCTGTCAGCTAAACAGACTGCCCAACCTTCCCCATCCCCAGCCAGGGAGGAGACCCTGCTGTTTCCCCAAGTGAAGCATATGGATTTGATCCTGCCTTTCTGGGATACGCAGAGCTCCCACTTGCATCACTTAGCAGAATCAGATGCAGAAGGAAGAACAAACCAAAGTAAGGAGCCTGCTTTTCTTTACAAATTTGGCAATTTGGAATTCCTGAAAAAAAAAAAAAGGAAATAGTCTTTGTTACAAAACCTCATTGTTAATGCAGTCCCCTTCTGCACAGGAAGAAATCTGAAGAGAAGGAATGTATTTTAAAGGGACAGATCCATAAGAAAACAGAGGGAGGTCATTGCTAAAAATAGTGCTGTTTTTTTTCCTGAGTAATGAGGAGGCATTAAAAAAAAAAAAAGTGCAAGTGAATCTCCCACTAGTGGAGACAGTGGTAAAAGAGAGAGAAGTGCTTTGCCCCGCAGCTGGTCTGAGAAAGGCTCTTCCATGCCCTGGTCCTCATGCAGGGTGCTGAAAGAAGAAATTGTCACGTGAGTGTCCCCATGCCTGGGTTTTGGTGTTCTTCCCCACCCTGCCAGCAGTTATGGGATCATTCCCTATGTATGAGTGGTATTGCTAGGGATATAGAAGTAGTTATGTCGTATGGCAGGTTGTGTTTGTTTCTTTTTGCAAGTTGTATATTACTGAACTGTATGCTTGTGCATGGAGGTGTGCATATTCCACATAAGTTTGCTTTGCAGACCAGAGTTTGTATTTAGGGAATGATGATTCTTATCTGGTCTGATTGCCTGAATAACCAAAGGCACTGGCTTACTTGCAAAACTTGTATTGGGCTTTCCTGTCCTGAGTTCAGTGTCACCTCCTGGGAACTCCTCTGTGCTATCTACCAATTAAATTGAGGCATGCTTTAATCGAAGACAAGGTCTGAGGCAGAGTGTAGGAGTTGCTGCAGAAAAGTAAGTGTTCTGTGGTACCCAGGAGGTCAGGGAAGAAGATTTAATGATCCCTCCTGCCATGAAATCCAGAGCACTGTAATCAGTCTAATTATCTTTAAATGCAATTGGTCAGTTAGATATGCATGCCCATACTCAGGAAGAACCCAGGAAAGCTTAAATATACTACTGTTCTTATTTGTGGCTGCAAAGCAAATTTGTAAAATAAAATTAATTTTTTAAATTTTTTTTTACACATACCCTTGTCTTGGAAGCTCAGGGAAATACAAATCAGCAGGCTGTTAAAGACTCTTACCACTACCTTACTGAGACAGAAAAAAACTGTGGCTGGAGAAATGTGCAGCATAAGTTTAAGGTGTTCAATTTTATATTCCATGTTGAGCCTGGAAACACCTGAAGATGGAAAATATGTTTTGCTTTAATGCTGACAATATACCCTTGAAGGTTTTTCTATGGAAATTAAGTCAATTACTGTTTCTGTAATGCAATTACTATTTTATTAGCAACGCTATAATTTTAACATGTTGGATAGTATTGATCAGAAAAATCGATGTGTGATAATGTATCTGGGATTATATGACTCATCTCACCTGAATTTATCCTTTATAATAATACAATCTAGCAAGTATCATGAAGTCTGTCAGCCTCACTTTCCCCATCTGTACAATGGCACCTATGTATTTTCTTACTTATACTAGTCCTTTGCAATTGTTGATAAAAACCCAGTTTCTAACTAATACATATTTAATAATAATCCATAAAATTTCTTGAGATGTAAGTAATGCCACTTCTAAATTGCTAATATACTCAATTTGACATACATTCATTTTTGTAAATCCCAAATATATACTTGTATGCTGCCTTGCATCTTTGTTCCACAGCCATTCAAAGCACTGCTGCTGACATTCAAGTGCTACCTTTTCTCCTGACTTTTATGACCTATGTCTGATTTGACTATTGATATCTTATTCTACTTTTTAAATAGTTGGTTATTTCCTTTCTGGCTTTACTTTTTCTTATATTGATCTAGTCCATGTTAAATGTATAGTAGATGTGTGATAAACTAATTATAATATTGCTTTCCTTTTGTATTCTTATTGCAGTTCCTTCCAGTTTGTAGCTCATTGTTTTGCTCCAGCTTTATGTGCTGTGGGTGTTTTACATGAAGCATTTGCCATGGCATCATTTTGCCTGTGGAAACAGTGGAATGATGACAAGTTTCATTTTGGGTGTTATCATTTTGGTGCATAGTCTTAATGGGTACTGAAATGCAATTTGGATGTATAGACTATGTTGTATGACATTTATGGTGTTGTATGTGAAAGTTGATATTTTATCAAGATGTGGGAATTCTCTCCTCAGGATGTGCATATGGTATTGGTGCCACCTCATCAACAGCGTATTTGGGAATGTTTCTGCTTTGTCTTTAAATACTTGTATTGTTTTAGGAGAATGTAGCAATACATAGCAGTGAGTTTAGAGGTAGTTTAACATGTATCAGTGACCTGGAGGTAATTTAAATGTCATTTTCCTCAGGTTACTGGTAAGTTTGGTACATAAGGCTGCAGCACACTCCTTGAGCTGGGAGCCAAAAAGAAGATGGTCTATGCCATATGGGGTTGGTGGGGTAGCTGGGCAAGAGGGGCCAGATAGCCCAGATATCTTGCAGCACATGAAGTACTACGAGCCTCAGATGCCACCACAGCTGGCAGGTGACGTAGCTGCTGTCATCTGCAGTTAGTGTGCAAGTTTCTGCCTGGCTTTTGGGGAGATTTTTCCAGCCATTCACTCCGTTGTGTTGGTAGTGAGCTAGAAATGAATCGCCATGACTGAATCATGAACCTCGTAGCTGTCCTTTATTCAGTCAAGGTTTCTTCTGAAATGTTGAGTGAAGTTTCTGATGTTAGGCTTTTTACTCTGTCATGACTATTTAGAACACATTCAGGAATGCTTAACCATTACATTTTCTTCTGAGTGCTTGTAAACGCAAAGTAATTCCATTAGTGCTGCTTGTGACAAATCAGTGTTGAAGTAGAGAACTGAGAAGAAGACAACCCTATATGCAAATCCAGAATACATATACAATGCAGAGGGCTAAATATGTGCGCAGAAGAAAGCAATATGAACAGCTATCATGATTGTGCAAAGAACTGTACATATGCCAGCAACAGGAGAGTTCTGTGATAAATCTGCGGAAATTTAGCCTGTATCATCCCATGTTTCTGAAAAGGAGGCAAATAAAATTACTGTGATGCCTTCGAGACCCAGGTATCTGTTGCACTGTATGCACAAGCAAAAATGGTTACTGATAAAGATTTTTCCATTTCCCACTGGTAAAAATGGCAGGAGTATTCCTTTTGACTCCACCTTGTCTATTCTGCCTAGGATATTGGCTTTCCAGGGCTGTCTTTTATGCATTTGTCCCTCCCTAGCAATCAGGAGTCATTTGTTCAGCTGGAAATAAAGTACACTGGGAAGTGTCACTTTTTAGTTTATTATTGTTTCAGCACTAGCTACTTGGTAAATATTGTCTAGTGTTTATTGACCAGAAAAAATGTTGAAAAGCATATGTAGGTACACCATGCCTTCTCACAAAAGCTGTCCAAGAGACCTTTCTTTTTGATAATATTAAGTTAGAAACATCAGCAACCAAATGTTGGAAAGGAACGCCTATCTCATCAAATCCAGCTCTCTGCTGTTTCCGATGGCTCAGCCATAGACAGCTGATTCGGGAGGTTTCACTGAAAATCCATTTTTCCTGCTTTCACTGTGGCTCAGTGTTTCACAATACAGAAAGCATAGCTAAAACACATGCATGTTTTTATGATGATAGCTTCTGATTTCAGGCTGCAAGATTCTGGTCATATGGAAAGTTTGCAGGGTTTAGGTTATGCCCACCCATTAGTATTAAAGACGGTTCCTTTTAAAGGACTTTAATTTGTTTGGCCCTGTGTAGTAATATGGTGGTCTTACTGCTTCCAATCATGGAGTATTTCTGTTTTGTATGCTTATACTCAGTTTTTCTTCAGCAAACGCTCAGAGGAACTGGTTTATTTTCCCATCTCTTGCACAGAATAACAGCAGGACCTTGAGGTCGCTCTGCCTTTGCAGGAACTGGGGCTGGTGGTGTCTTTTCAGGATGTCGACTTCCCAGGATCCAGCTCCTTTGTGTTTATTCAGTTCCTGCTAATGCAATCTCTGTTCACTCCTGGGCTTTAGGCACTGTTAAAATACAAATAATAAACAATGACAATGGAAAACAGTTTTTGCCTTTCTTGACATCACTATTGCTCCAGAGATTAATGAGTGGTTTAGTACTTTAGCTGGTTGCTAGTTGATTATTGTTAAACAGAAATAATCTTAAATTGCAATACACAGTATGGTGGTAATCACCACTCTTGTTTCTGGTGGCCCCTGGAAGAGGTGCCTGGTGATACAAGACAAGCTACTGATTCTCCTGCTTATTCTTGGTCAATCTTTTTTACAAATCATTACAAAATACTTTACTAGGTTACTTTATTTTTAATAACTTTTCTGCATTTTAATTTCATAATTGTAATGTGGATGTTATGCAATCATGAATTCAAGTAGATTTGAGTATGAGGAAGGAAACCTTTATATAATGTATAGTCCACACTAAGAAAAAAAATGGCTAAAAATTGCTAAAATTGCTTCTACTAAATTGTAGATTTTGCTCTGGTTCAATAAAACACACAAGTATGTGTAGAACAGTGACTACATGCACAATTCCTCTGATCTCAAGGAAGAACGAATGAAATAAAACAAACACTTTTAATGATTGCTTGATTTTGGGAGAAAAGTAAATATTTGAAAAATGGGATAACTGCTCTGTGCTTTTTAAACTGGAAATGTTTGGACCCCTCTGGACTGAGCTTTGTGCTTCTGAATTGCGTTCTGCACGAGATGTGTTTTGGGAAATAGTTTCAGTTGAGGCCTGTAAATGCCCTCAGTCTTGTCTCTGAAGCACAAAATATCCTTGTGCTGCACGTGCTAGTTCATCTGTCTCTGTTTTTAATCATTTTTACCTAGAAGCATGTGCTTTCTGTGTTCAGAAGGAATGTTGTATCCCTCGAGAAATATTGTCTTCTCTTGTTGTGTGTCCCTCCCCCCGTCCTTACCTGTGCTGCATGGTCTGCATAATGAACGTGTGGCGTTCCCAGATGCATGTCTATATGAACACTGGGACATCTTAACTGGTGATAATGAGATCTCTTTCCATCCTTCCCTTTAGGTTGTGTGGAGGAAACTTGGAGATGCTGCAGGGTCGTGCCCTGGAATTAGACAACATTTGTCAGGTAATCAGTATAAAGGACCTATGTAAAAGGCCCTGAGCAAGTCCTCTCTCTGAAGAAAAAAAGTTTGAACTGACGATGAGAGAGAAAGAACTGACTGTGTCCACAGCGACTTCCCAGCTGACGGCGGGGCGTCTATATGCACTACAAGAGACTTCGTTGGAAACTAGGAGAGATTCAGCACAGAGGTCTTTCAGACGAGCCGTGTTGTCAGTGTCCCGCATATACCGCTGTTCCTCTATACTGGCTTATGAAACGCTGCCACTGCATCATCACTTCAACGCACCACACTTAGAAGCACTGAGGTATTTCCATCCTAACTAAACCAGAATTCGAATTCTGCAGAAGCTACATGAAATAAGTTTTATTTTGGTTAGTTATAGTGAATCTCTAGTAAGTCTGAATGAATTTTCCACTGGACATAACAGAGGTTTTTCACCAGACTGGAGAGACATTGATAAACTGTGCCTTTGGTCTCCGCAGTTTTGAGAAAGTCACCTCTCAGTTACTCACACTTCAGTCTGTAAAATATTAGTTAATGGTGCTTAGGCAATTTCCTGATGATTTTTTTGCTTTGGTAGAATACCTGCCTTTGGAGGTGCTAAAAGACATAAAGTCTCCTAACCAGCCAGTAGTGTAGCATAACTACAGTACTTGTAGTGAAACACAATTTCTTTCTAAATGAAAGTAAAGATAGCTTTCTTTTTGATTCACTTTGATGCAGATCTTCTGAAGACGTGTACAATGTTCGCAGCCCTTTAATGAACAGATTACAGGTCTCAAATCAGAATTTCCATCAGAAGTTTTTTTTTTTAAGTATTTTTCAATTGTCAGGATGCTAATTTCTACTGTTTAATGTAGAGACATGCTGGTTTATTTAACAAGAGTCTATAAGGATCTAAAAGATTGCACTGCATTATGAAAAAGCTTTTCTTGCTACTGTAGCATTCTTTCAAAGAAAAAGGTTTTATTATACTCAGAGCATGTCTTTCATTATTATGAGGCAGAAAGCTCTTGTTCAGATTGCCTGAGATTTGACCAGAGAGCGCCCTAGATGTGCTTAGTTTATTTTTATCTATGTGTATGATACTAGTTGTGTGTATTGAATTGCAATGATAGGTATTTTGTGTATATCTAAAAGCAATGATAGTTTCATGTATGAATGTGCAACAGGCTTGTGACTGAATGCTGTTGCTTAACTTTTTACCATAGCTCAGCATCAAAAGGACTAATAAAAGTTTTAAAAAATAGGAATGCAACAATTCCTGGGTTTCTGGTTTGTTCTTGGTTACTAAGATTTGAGCCCAAGTCAGAACCTCTGTTTTCTCTGAGCTTGCAACATGCTGTGTCTGTGGGCTATTTGCAGTGGAACGTAAATTGGTTGCTGTACAATCTTTTGTTATATAGGAGTATGATGTGAATCTGCTAACTGTCTTCAGAAAAAGTGTGTTAATTTGCAGCAGTAATTATTATTATACTGGTTTCTGTTATTATTTTTACTTGGTACCATTCGATGTAAGGCCTCTGATCCAGCATTGCTTTCTCGGGCAAAACTTCTGTTCACTGTCTCCTTGAGTTGGAAATGTAGAATCTGGCATTTCCATTTTGAAACATTGCACTCTTGCATAATTTCTGATATATTACCCAGTCTAAACAGTTGTCTGTTATCTTTACATGTTGTTTTCTCCCATACATATTGTTTGCATAGTTAAACTTCAATTGTTGTATTCCTATATATCTATATATATGTATGAAAAGCTGTAAAACATGTACTTGTGCCTGCAGTAGGTATGTGCAGGGGCTAATTTGAGGAACACTGGTCTTTTGACACTACACTTGTGTAAATTTTGATACTGTATTAAAACTATTTTTTTACAGTTCTGCATACGATGGGGTATCAAGTATTTGTGTTCATCTTAGCAACGGTAATAAATTATGGAATCTCACCATTGTTTGCTCTCCTTTAATGACTGAAGCCATGAGGTGCTTGGGCTCACATGCAGTTTGAGTTGAAGGAACTGGTTGAAATGTTTCCTGTTTGGTGGAGAAATTAGGTGCAGGTTGTGATTTTTGTTCACTTTCACTTGTTTCTATCTTTTATGCCACCTGAGGTAGCTACTGCATGTATTCATATATAGACAGCGGGGCACCATGCGGCAGCTCCAGGTTGCCACTGGCCACGTGCCCCAGGTGCTGCTTGTTCTCACAGCTGTGCTGCAAGGACAGCCCCCAGGGCACCTGTGCGGAGCCCTTCCTTCCCTCTTGCACAGTGTGGCTTTAAGGTGAGGACAAGGCAGTGTGAAGCTCCTGGAGCTGTTTTGCTCAGGTAAGAAATGCAGGCATGTTCACGGTACTGAGGGAGGCTGGTTGTGTCCTGCTGTATGTCAGTGGCCTCCTATGTCCACTGCATCTCTGCCCATTTCCTCTTGGGCTGTGCACATTGGGGGTAAGTGTAGCCGAAGTGCTGCTTGTTACTGCTTGTGCCAGTGAGCAGAAAACTTGCACTAAATTTTCTGGAAAAAAAAAGTACTTAGTGCAATCAATGCCTTGAAGCAAATGAGTCCTGTGGGGGCTCCTAAAAATACAGCTTACTAAGAGGAGAAAGTGGGCAGTGTGGGGAGAAAGAGAGTCAGTACTCCAGGGAGTCCTGTAGCCTGCTGATATGTATCTCTGCTAATGAAAACAATTGCTGTAGTAGTTACAGACCTTCATCTCATCTGTCTTGCTCCCTTCCCACATGGTTAGGAGTTTTTCAGTAAAACGTAATTGTGCCAAGCCTCATGGACTCCTCATTCGGTTGTTTTTAGCATAACTCTGCTTCAGTAGGAAATTTGCACATGTTGTTATGGGGCCATTCCCAGCTTCTGAGCTGAGCATGAATGAGCTATAACGTTCACTATGTGAGTGAATTTTAAATAGCACTCACGTGGCAGTGTAGTGAGCAGATTTTACATTCTGGAGTGGAGAAAAGCTGTTTGCTGAAGGGTTTGAAGGGAAAGAATGGCTGTTTGTTTTTCAGCAACTGAATGATTTCAGCAAAGCCTGTTCCCCAAAGGTTGCAGTTGATGGACATGTTTATGAACATGGCATGAAGCCAGTGTGCCCTTTTTAATGCTTTGAGGGCAGTCAGCCCAAACAGCCTCTGTGGCATGGGGACAGCACCCAGTCCCACACTCCTTTGTGCTGCCTGAAGCTCCCAAACACCAAATGCCCCACAGGCTTTCTGCGTTGCTGTCGAGTATCTCCCAAGCAAATACCACTTTTGCCAAGGCACTGGTTCATTTAATTATTTAGACATCATATATTATGACAGAGTAGCAGATGCAGCTACATATATATAGCTATATAGAGTTAGTCATAATATATATTATGCTGAGACCTCTTTATATCTCCACACTTGTATTTTCCAGGCTTGGGTGAACCATGTACACAGGGATCCTAGCTATGAACGACTCCAAGCCAGCAGCTCTGGTCATCCAAAAACCTGATGGTAAGAACATCTGGCTTGATAGCACCTCTGCCTGGGTTTAATAAATAGAGGGTCTGCATTATTTAATCAACCAGCAAACAGGCATTTGCTGGGCTGCCTCATGATCGTGGTACTTTCTAGCACCTGAATTCTGGGCCCAAATTGATGGTGAAATGGCATTTGCCTGAACAGGTGACTCACATCTAATATGTGCAGTACTGGGAGCGAGGTGGAAGAAGAAACTGCAAAAGGAGGACAGAGCAAATAATCTTGCTAGTAATGGCTTTTAAATTTATTTTTTCTCCCCTCCTCCATGGTGGCTCCAGACTCTTCATGGTTGTGTTTTTATCCCAGAAATAGCATGGTGTGGCTGAGACTTTCAATATATGGAATAAAACTTTAGTTGTTATAAAAAGCAAAACACTGGGGCCACTTCACAAAAAGATCAGAGAGGAGGGGAAGGCTTAGTAAGACTACATAGGAGGCTCCTGGGCACTCCTGCTGATTTTGGTGGGGAGTCAGGCAATCCAACAACAGTAGTGTGAAAGAAAATAAGGTTTTAAATAGTCTAACAGAAATAAAAATATTATCATGTTTTAAAAACTTAGAAGATGGACCAGAGACATAAACCTTACCTGAATCTTTCTTAACTGAGAAAGCTCAGACACTTACACGGGAGCAATTAGAAAACTGAGAGATATTCATGGGGGATGGTGCAAAATATATAAAACCATAGCATCTTCTGATATTGATGAGGTCTTGGCTGGCCCTGCTGGAGCCAGATTCTGGGTAGCTCCAACCTTGTCCAAGTGTTAGTGGTTCTTCTTATGCTGCTGGCTGGTGGGGAAGGACTCCAGGGACTTCATTACATGCTTCCATCTGAAACAGCTTCCTAAACACCTGGTTCACAAAGATGTGCCAAAATAATAACAATGAATTATTTAATAAGTTTGTTAGAACATGATAATTACTCTCCACTTGAATAAGAATTTGTTATAATTATCTCTTCATTGCAGTGGCCATGGCCCTGAAGTTTAACATTTCTTTGGTGGGTTTTTCCTCACTACTGTGAATAGGTAAATTTTTAAAATAATTTATTTATAAGTCTTCAGATGAAAGAGTAAAGTGAAAAATAACATAGGGAACCCATCCCTAGACTCTGGAAAGAAAGAGGACAAAGGAAAGGGAGATGGGGACCTGTCCTGCCAGGATCCAGGCTGCAGTGTTTAGGTGACCAGTGGTACAACTCATTAGCTATGCAACTCACCTGTGCATATGGCAGTCATAGAGGACTCGGAGAAAGGCTATGGAAGAAAGAACGTACTTGGACATTTTCAGACGTGGTTTTACTTTTTTTCTTCATTGCTCTTGATAAATGCCAGAGAACAGAGTTGGCCCATGAGCAGTAGTGTTTCCTGGGCCTGAACACCTCAGCTGTAAAGCAGGAGGGGGTTGATAGCATGTTTTTTTCAAGAAACTTTGAAAGTCCCTAGTGACACGAGGACATCTTGGCTCAGGCGAATATGCTGAGCCCTGTTAAACTGTAGCATCACTCATGGCTTAAGTGTAAAGGTCAGAGAATGAAAGGAAAACACTCCCTTGGGTTTTGAGGTGGCCTTTCAAAATAGGATCTGTTTTGTTGTCAAAGTGGTGGGAATTGGCCTGAACATCAATCTGTGGCATGGGGCTGTCGAGGTGCTCTTGTTTTCGCAGGCGCTAGACTTTGTAAGAGGAAATACACAGTCTAAAAACACATTATTTTTCTCCCTCTTCTGAAGGGGAAGTGTTCACAGACTGCTGCATATGCCCATTTAAAAAGCACCGGAGAACCCCAGAGCCCACCCTACGCAACCTTGAAAATCCCAGGAAAAGCACACCATGGAAATGTTTCCATGGGAACTGTTCCTCTACTCTGGCTAATAAAATGGACCTATAACAAAAATGGTAACAGGTCCCAATTTCTGCACCAAACTACAAACAGTGAACGCTACAAAGGGAACCGGTAAAGAGCAGAAGTGTAAATCAACAAAACTGCTAAATTAGGTACGTGCGTGTCTCCCCACAAAAAAACACAGGCATATAAACAAAGCCCTTAGGGGAAAAAAAAAGAAAAGATCGTTTTAATTATAGCACATCCAGCCAACATAAACCCCATGGATTGTGTGAAATCAGGTTTGTTCTTCTGATATGCAGCAGGAAACTCTGTAGCAGATCAAATACGTTCAGGGAGGCTGTCTTGCTAATTGCCGCTCCAAGCTGAGCCAAAGCAAACTATTTAGACAAAGGAGAGAACTCACTTTTTATTTAGTGTTAATTGTGAAATAGCATGTCTGGATGGGCTTCACAATAACACTGCGTTTCCTAGGGAAAAAAAAGTAATTCTAATCCTGTGAAATAATTGGAGAATTAACCCCTTGCTTCAGGCTGGAATCCCAACGTGTGCTCATGATTAAGTGCAAGATGAATGATGTCTTGAATAAGGCCTTTCCTTCAATCACAGCAGAATATTAAACTCATTTTCAAGCCTTCTTAACATGCATTCTTGTATTTTCTCACCTTACACTGATCTTAAAGCAATGTATTCTTCTTTTCTCTGTTGAGACTTTCACACTTCCTTTTGGTTTTTATTTTTTAAGCCTGTTTTTGTGGCCATTTTGCAGCATCCCTTTGGCTTCTTACTAAAGGTTCTGGAGTTTTGCACTAGGTATTTTAGGGTTTGGATGCATCACTTGGGCATTCTCACTTTGTGCTGCCAATAGCCTACCAAACATTGACTGGAGGCTTCATTTTCCTCCTACGCATTTCTCCTCCGGCATGCAAGTGGTGTCTCGGAGCATCTTAGCTGAATATAAGCATTGTAGCCATGGACAAATAAAAAAACAGAGTGGCAGTGGTCCTGTGCAGATGATTGATGATTTATT